>NC_090929.1:681743235-681883235 GCF_040938575.1 Ambystoma mexicanum | reverse complement strand
CGGGCAATTGGGGGCTCAAATGGGAATGTGGAGGTCGGTTGCACTGGCTCCATTTACAATGGTGTCGGTGCATCCGACATGCTCTGCTCGCGGGTGCCGGTAAGCCCGCCAGATCAGACCTAGCGGGAGGGAAGGCACCCGCGAGCAGAACTCGAACTTTGCCGGTCTGGTAACAACGGTACCGGCAAGCTTACCGGTACCGTTGTTACCGGACCGGCAAACTTATAATGAGGCCCACTGACTGCAAGAAACCGAATTGATTAGAAAGAGGCTAGGAAAATCGTGTCCCCATTCAATAGTCAGCATCCAAACTGATCATCACACCTTGAACTCTACTTCCTGAGGGCCTCCCCACTTCTCCTTAACCCACAGATACACTCCTACATCCCCAAATCTGAAAGATAACTCAACCCACTGATTCAAGAGTCTCAATTTCTTTGGAATGGCTTACTATAATTAAACCGGATTTACTAACGGCAACACTGATACACGTGGCCTGGCATGCCACAACAATACAAATGACACGCCTCAGAGGGGCCCATGCTCGTGAACATACCACCCATGACAAACACACTCCAGTTAGGCACCAAAATCACTGCACAACACAAGCACTCACTCAGCAAGCCGCTCCCATCCAACTGTATCCATGATTGGTCCCTCCACGCCACTCCAACCTACTCACAGGAATCGGCTTCAGAATAGCCAAGCACATAAACAGAGAAAAACACGAACACAAACATGACCCACCCTCTGCTATCACCCACATGCAGGGCCCAGCCCGTCCATCTCCAGCATCTACTCCCAAGACATTCCCTATTCAGCGGCCAGCTTCACCTCTACACAGACAACCAGCAAAAATATTTAACACCATATACACTCGTGGCTCACACACACCCACATCTAGACAATGAAAACCTTCAGAAAACTCACAATTTGCAATCAGGTAACATCCCTGGCCTGTTGATCAGCCACACACAGCGAAAACACATACAAACATGGAAACATATCACACACTCTTGAACACTGGACATAGCAAATCCCAACCTGCCCACCACTCAAACCACAGCAATCCAGTGATTAATAAAGGAACACAACACAATGCAACTCGTGTCTCAGGTTATAACATCCTCACGTCAGTACTCTCATTTTCCACAGAGTTGGTCTTTCTGTTATACCATGGCATTTTACAACATAACTAAGCAGACTCACTGAACACTCCTGTTGTGTCTGCTGCCTTATACTGCATCAGGCCGTTGTAAAATCAGACACGACCCCTTTTTGCGGACCACATCAACATGTGCCACCACCAGAAGCGGGTAATGCTACAATCCCAACCCCCTTTTTTCTTCCTGCACTGCTCCACACTATGTGACGCTCACATGCAATATGCTAATTGCCCACACTGACCCATTGATAGGCAATGGCATCCCAGACCTGCCACAGCTCCAGGACCTAAAACAACACACAATGGTTCCTCTGTGATCATTATGCTGTGTCTTGCTATAGTGAGAACCCTACATCGAAGCACAATGGGATGTAAGATGTATGCCTTTAGCTCTGTCACTGCATTCTCCTTCACCTTGGCGAGGATACCCTAGAACCTGCAAGGATTCCTTTAGGCTTAACTTCACAAAAAACACAAAGACTCACCATAGGTGGAAAAGGTCACTTTCATGTGACAGGCCGCAGTTTGCAAACATTGCTAACCTGGCTCCCCGGCCTTACAGACTAACCAAAATATTAACACATACAGGTAACCACCCTTTCTCGCCGCCCACATTCCCTCCCTTAAAATATTCCTCCTTGCCTCGTGAATCCCCCAACATCTTTCACAACTTTATCCAAGTCCTCTCACCTAGCCTACGCCCAACCTTCTTCCCTACATCTTTCCCTTTCTTTTCAACCGGACTAGCCTGTTAGTCCGAACATCACTAAACAACCTCTTTAACGCGATAATAACCCCTTCAACCATCATTTAACTGGAAGTGTCCCTGACTTCACTGCCCGAATATCCCTACCTCCCTAATATCTTTGGCCCCTCATTCCACTTACACATACCTTCCTAAACCTGAGGACCAGGCCGACCTGCCACATCAGCAACAATGCAACCTCAAAGTACAATCCTGCACAACCCCTCGCTGTCCCAGCCGGTCACACAAACCACCCGTTCTCCCTTTAACTCCTCCTCCTCTGTACAATTTGTAAACCCAAGAAAAATCCCCTATCCAAAATTACAGGGGTGGGTGGGCAGGCAACACGTTCAGCACCAACGACCAACTGTTCCTGAACCTTCATCTGCCCCCTTTCTTTACATAGCCTGGGGATACTTTGCACCCCAGCACAGCTCGCTGGTCGCTGTGCAGTGCCCAAATGAAACTGGGGACAACGCGTCCCACTTGCCCCCAGAAACCTTTGAGCTTAAATGCACAAAAAAAAAAGACTCGCCATAAGTGGTAAAGGGTGATTGAATGTGACTGGCTACAGCTTACAAACATTGCTAACCTAGCTCCTCAGCCTTACAGACTAACCATTAACACATATAGGTAACCACCCTTCCTCCCTCTTCCACATTCCCTCCCTTAAAATATTCCTTGCCCCTTCAATTCCCCAAAATCTTTTCGAACTTTATCCATGTCCTCTGCCCGAGCCTATGACCATCTTTCTTCCATACCTCTTGCACTTTCTTGGAACCCGAGGCTAGCTGTCCATCTGAACAGCACTAACCACCCTCATTACTGCAAACGTAACCCTTAGGCTTCAACCAACCATCATTTAATGACCATGTTCCTGGCACACAAAATAACCCCTCCACAGAAGTGTTTTTTTCTGCCCGCAAAGTCCTTCCACTTAAAGTTATCCACCAACTCTTCCACCCACATCCTGATATACCATCACATAGTACTCTTTCCATTTTATAATAGTGAGTTGTACCTATCCTTCCCTAAACCTGTTAAATTCCTCATACCTAATATCTAGATGTTGCATCACGCGTACCCCACATTTTCCGCATGTATCCATCTTCTTATTCACCTTTCTAGTCATTCCCTCAGCCCCCTGCCCATTTTCATCATCTTGCCTCACCCTTCATTGCAGTATTCTGTCCAATATAATACCCCACACCCATCCTCCCTCATGTTCATAAAATCCTTCTTTGTCAAGGAACTAGGGATGGGCCACAGTAAGAATACTAAGTCGTTCCCCCTAGCATATATTACTATTGCCACCTACCCCCCATAACCCTGCTGCAGTCCCATTGAGATCAGTAGCAATTGGACCCCTTAAGCCTGCCCGAACCTAACCATCTCACTGACATCTTAATCTGTGTACTGAACCCCCTCCTTCCTTATTAATTGCCTTCCTCCTTTCACCGGCAAATGTTCACCTACTCGTATCTCCTTAACTCCACTCTTTACTGTGCCGCATATGCTGAAGGAAACAACATAGCGAGAACCATATTAATGGCCCCCCTTATGCCCCCTATTCCTCCTCATCAACCCATCTAGGCCTTACCACTCTTTTGTAGAACACCTGTACCACCCCTAGTCCCATGCCTCAAGCTCTAAATCTCCCGCCTCCTCATCCCTGCTTTTCTTCCTGAAGGCAAGTCCCTTTTTACGCACACTCCAGAATGAAGACAACCCGCTAGGGAAATAGGCCAGGAGATAGCATTGCAGGGAA
Source organism: Ambystoma mexicanum (assembly GCF_040938575.1). Taxonomy (NCBI): domain Eukaryota; kingdom Metazoa; phylum Chordata; class Amphibia; order Caudata; family Ambystomatidae; genus Ambystoma; species Ambystoma mexicanum. Next base: position 681,879,557 of record NC_090929.1, on the reverse strand, counting down.
AACAAGTTTTATTCGTACAGAAACCAAGATCAGCAAAGTACTATGCTGCTCGAGAGCGCTCTAACTAGGACAATTACAAACAATGGGGGCTTATAAACTCAAAATATGTCACACCATATCATACAATTCGGGGCCACTGATTGGAGGCACCCTATACATGGTGCTTGCTCCATAGGGGATGCCAAGCAGTAATTGGCTGTTTTTTTCACGTCAGTCTGGATCCACATGGGTCAGCTGGGCTCCTCCTCATGGTGAAGGTTGGGGCACACATAAAATACATTGTTCCTATCTAAACTAAACAAGCTAAGACTGAATGTTCATTCATTGTGGCAGGCACCTGGGCGGCACAGGAAATGATGCCAGGGAGAAGGGAGGATGAAATACAGTCATGCTCACCCACACATTCAGGACTTCATTGATACCACAGTTCCTGCACTCAAGGTCTCCCCCCTTGGGTTTGATCTTTAATTTATCCCTCCTGGTACCTCGTGTTACCCTGGAAGTGTGTTGTTGCTAAGTAGAAATAAAGTTGCACATGCTTAGATCCTTAGATGCTTTATGGGGTTTTGGACCTGGGAGTCTCTTGCTTATCAAGAATGCACAGGTGTGGGGGTCGAGTCAGTGGTGTGAGGCCAGCTCCAGCCTGGTTGGGTGGAGGAAAGAGGCCTAATGGCAGTTTAGTGGAGATGAATTAATGCAGCGCGGATCCTGGTGTTGTCTCACACTCTTGCAGGGCGCATTCTTTTAGAAGACACTAATTATTTGCAACAGTGGAGGGACGGAGGGAAATGGACTTCTGTGGGAAAAGGGCTTGTGCGGAGTCAGGGTGTTTGCACAGAAATGGGGCCTTGTGGACTCAGGGCACGAACAGCGTGGGCCTGCAGCATTATCCCTTCTGTGCCTAATACAAAATTGAGTTGCGAGCTATGAGTTATTCTAGTGTCAGGCATCTACTTCTAAGCGCTGCAGGGTCTCTACATGTTGCCCAGTAATTCAGATTGCTCACCCCTTGTAGGTGATATCACCTCATATGGAGTTCGCCTTATTTGGAAGCACCTAGGGACGTGGGATAGGTTAATTTCCATCCGTCATCATTTCCATCACAACATTCCCCACGGCTTAAGCTCTCCTCTTAAAAGACTTTGGGCCTCATTACACGGACGGCGGTGGACCAAGGTGCTAATAGCACCTTGGTCCATGCCGGTAAAATACCGGCACCGCCTTGTAGGAAAGGGGAATTACCGCCCTATTCCAAGGTTGGTGGGGTGGTAATTCGCCCTTCCCCCATTGCCCTTCCCCATTCCCATTTTTGCCCCATAGGGCATAATGGGAATGGGGAAGGTGCTAATTACGGCACCGCTAATTGCGGTACCGTAATTAGCTCCCTGGTCCCTTTGCGGGTTGGTTTTTAACACCTGCAAAAAGCAGGCGTTAAAGACTCCAACCCGCAAAGGGACCTCGTAGTAAGGCGGTAAGGGTTAACGGTCACCGGTACCATTAACGGTGACCGTTAACCCTTATCGCCGTCCGTGTAATGAGGCCCTTTGTCCTAAAAGCTTTGCCGTCCACCGCCGGTGTTGCCACTCTTTCCGTAAGACCCCCGGAACATCACCATTTCTAATTTGCCCTGCCCTCATGCCTGAAAACCCACTTCTCGCACAAGGCTGCACCATTCCAGCCCACTTTTCTCTTCCTTGACTAGACATAATGCTGCACCTAGTTCTCCTAGTTACCCCACACCCCTTTTCTTTGCTAATCTGCCTTCGCCCTCCTAGCCAAGTTCCAAGCCATCCTCCGACAATCTTGCATCCTTCCATAACAGCTCCCAGACCACCTTTCCAACAAGATAAATGCTGATATCCTGAAAGCCTTACAAACCATGTAGAGCATGCCCTGAGCATTTCCACCTCCGACGTTAACAAACATACCTTAGCCAACACTTCATGCAATCTGGACCATAACCGGCTGTTACACCCCTCCTCTTCACTCCTCCACCCCTGCTGACCTCTTGCCCAGGCCTCAGCCATCCAGCATCATTCTCCTCAACTCCTCCACTTTGCTCACAGACCCCTAACCATTTACTGTAGCAGCAATTCTGACAAATGTCTGGTTAGTGACCCTAACCAGATCCCTCTAGATCAGTGGCCTTGAAACTTTTTTATCCCAAGCCCCCCTTGAGAAAATTTGTTTAAAGTCAGTGCCCTCAAACGGATGCTAGTCAATTGATTTATTTTGTAAGTACAATTAGTCCAATAAGAATATTAATACAATCGACAGCAGGGTGAGCTGACAAGTTTGCCTTTGTGGCAGGAGGTTTGGGGCAGACGCCTACTGCAGCAGCCTTACACCCAGACATGTGGAGAGTAAGTGCACACATCTCAATCAGACAGCATCAATTCTGTCCTTGTCCCTCCCATCTATGCTGCCTATCAAACCAACTCTGTCTATCCTACCTATTCTGCCTATCCCACCTCCTCTGTCTTTCCAACCTATTCTCTCTCTTTCTCTCTCTCTCTCTCTCTCTCTCTCGCCTATTATGTCTCTCTTTCCTTTTCTATCTATCACTTTCTGTGTCTGCCTCCTATTCTCTCTCTCCCCTTCAGTTGGTCTCTCCATCCTGTTCTGTGTTGTCCTCTTCATTTGTTCCAATGTGTCCCTTTTATTCTGTCTCTCCCTCCTATTCTGTCAAGGCCTGTGCCTCCCTCCTGTTTTGTGCCACCATGTAATCCTGTCGCTGTCTCTCACACCTATTATATCTCTACCTCGTATTCTTTCTCTAACTCCTGTTCTCTCTTACTCTGTCTCTCCTTCCTGTTCCCTGTCTCCCTCTTATTCTGTTCTATTCTGGCCTTCCTCCAATTTTGTGTTTGCAGCTTTTTTGTCCTACCCTGTCCTTTGCATTCTGTCTCTCCATCCTGGTCTGTGTCTCCCTTCTGGTCTGTCATTTTTCTGTCCTTGTGTGTCCCTCGCATTCTGTCTCTCTCACCTATTGCATCTCTCCCACCTAGTCTATCATACTCTGTCCCTCCTTCCACGCCTGTCTTTACCTCCTGTTTTGCCCTCATGTTCTTCCCTCTATCTATCCCCTTCTCACTGTGTGTCATTTTCCCCTCCCTCATCCCGCTGTACTTTCTCCTGTTCATGCTTTCTGATAACACAGAGAGAGGGCAGAGGTCTCAATGCACTCCATGATGCCTGCCGACAAAGAAAATAAACACAGCATGCAACTTCTTTCACGCTGTGTTTATTCTTTAAAATGCGCACCTGACACCGGAAGAATGGCTAATTGTTATTTAAGCTGTGGGTCTTGCACCCCCCCTCCGCCTAGGTACGGCGCCACACCACCCTAAGCGGGCGCGCCACACAGTTTGAAAAACACTGTTCTAGATCAACCTAACCCTATTAACAATACATTGTTCCCCTGCCTTTTCCCTGCATGATTCGTCCACCACCCTCTTATTCTGAACACTTCGCTTACCCTTTTTCACTCTGATGTTAAAAATATTCACCACAGGACCAATGCGGCCCAGCGCACACCCCATATGCCACACCCCCGCCATTTGTATGGAAGGTAGTAATTCCCGAACCCCCACAGCCACCCCTCATGCCGTACCACAAACTTACACAGAGGCCCCCAAAGCCACCTGGAGTTCATACTGCTGCATCCAACTCCTCCAGCTTGCCCCACCCCCACTATGACCCGTATCTCAATTTTTTCCCGTGTGGGTCAGAACACAGTACCCCCAGCAAGACACCTGAAAATAGGGAAAAACCCTGCTACACTCTGTGTTGAAATATTTATTTATACAGAGGGGAACAATGCTCTTTTGATCACAAAAGAATGGATAATAGATAAGAAATCAAATTTGATGAGAAGCAGTGTGCTTCTTACAATGGGGTGAGTTTGAGTGACATTCTGACCAGGTTTTGGTGGGGTGTAAATGGAACAGTCACTAGGAGCGGTACATGGGTGGGCATATATAGATTAAGGACAATTAACGTTAGACATTTTTAAGTGCAGGTAGCTGGTAGGGCTACCTGTAATAGGGATGCAAACATGATGGATGAATTGCTAGAGTAAAGTGTGAGAAACCTGACGGCTGCAAGAATACATGCTCAGGTCCAATTTTCTATGGTTGCCATCGTCCTGGCACTCATGGCCAGCTCCAGCTACACCGCTTTGTCCACCTCGTGTCCTTGACCTCCCTGTGCAACAACTTAAAGTATCTCCTTTTCCCCTTTCCTCCTTTGCTATCATCCTTAACTGTGCACCCTAAATGTTATTCCTCATGCTCACATAGTGGAACTTTACCTCTTCTTTTTCCCCTTAAAAATTGCTGGGTGTGGTATACCACCCTGGTACCCCCCCGCCAGGGTCTACAATTGACCCTGTTCCTCATTATTCAGCCTCTCCCTACTAATATGTCTCCCATAGTCTCCTGTGCTCACCTCTATGCCCACGGGATGCCCTTCCCGTCTGGTCCATAAAGTCCACACCATCTTCTCACCCTCTCTCTACTGCCAGCGTACTCCCACTATGGAAAGAAAAGAATACGGTTGGTTGCTCCATTTCGTTTCATTCCAGGGTGGGGCATTTACTATACCTCTCTTGAACTCTGCTCGGGGGAGCCGCCCAAGCTACCTCCAAGCTTCTTGATGTGGGTGATGATCCCTCAACCACTTTCCTTGCCATTGTACAAGGCCCAGGGGTTGTGCTGTTCCCTCTGTCGCCCCAGCACCACTCATGGAGAAATCGTATTAGTCCCTCCCTTGTCATGGCTTGTTGAGGAGTATGGCGTCCTGCCTATTCCTCCCTTACCTCTGGATTTACTCTACCACCTTATGCTCACACCTCCTTTCCATGGGCAAAGGCTGGGGCAACAGAAACCCCTCGCCACCCTACTCCTACATTCACCCCTGTTACCCTTGACCTCCTACCCTGACTCACCTCTTCTTCCCCCTACACTAGCCCTCAACCCTCCAGAGCCCCCAACCTCTGCCCTGTGTGACCCCCCTTGCCCTTCCTGCTGGAGAGCCTCACTGCCACAACACCATCCTGGCAGTCTCTGTCCACTCTATAAGGCCCCACTACCAGCCCCCTATTACTACCGCTCCTCTCTACAACATGGCCTGCCTGCCCTCACCGAGTCGAGGATCGGAAGACGCTGCCCTTCGGTGGGACCTCTCCACCCGACTACCATCCCTCTACCCCCTAAGTGAAGCTTGCCACTACCTACTTCTGTTATCCCCTGCCTGCCCACCCCAATGAGGAAGTCCTACAAGAGAATTATTGGAAGGTTGAAGGAGGTGGGTAACTGTTAGCTCCCTATCTATTTATCTATCTATCGACCTATCTATCTATCGATCTATCAATCTATCGATCTACATATATATATTTAAATAAAATATCTTAATATAATTCATTATATACACCTTGTATTTATTTATTTAGGAAATAATTAATGAACCACTGTATACCCCCCTCCTCTTCCCTACCCAAGCCATTAAACAAGACCCATGCAGGCCCAGACACCGCACCCCGCAGTGACTTGCTGTCCCCTGTCAGGGGAGCTGCCCATGGTAGGCTCTCGGGCCGGTTTAAGTGGCCTACCCCTCAACTATATCTGTCTACGTGCACGTGCCTGCTGTCTCGTGAGGGCAGTTTCGCTCAACACAGGCTACCAGGCTGCAACAAGTGCCCTGCTTCGCAGCCCCACCCACCCCTACCCGCCTTCTATGGTGGAGACAAATACGAACCCCAAAAACCTTCCGAACCACTCTCTTGAAGCCCGGAACCAGGCCAAGACACCAGCAGGGCACACCTCTCCCCTTACCTGCTCTGACAGATAGGGGGCTGCTGCAGCAGTATAGCCGTACCGCTGCCCCTAGCCCTGCCCGTATGGGCCCTGCCAATGTGCAGCCCCAACCCAGCCGGCCCACCGCGAGGCAGCCACCAAAAGCAGGGGCCGGGGAAGGTCCAGGCAACATGCTCGGCACCAACAACTGACTGTTCCCAAACTTTTGCTGGTCTTTAAATAGCCTGGGGGGCACTCTGCCCCCACAGCGTGGCTTGGTGACCACTGTGCAGCTCCCAAATGAACCCGTGAGACAACACGTCTTTCATGCCCCTCTCCCATGAGGCACCAATCGCATTATGTGTGATTATGCACACTATCCCGTACTCTGATTCAAACCATGATGCAAGAAAAATGGGCCTCATTACGACCCTGGCGGATTGGGGTTAACGGCGCCGGTAGAGCGGCCGGCGCCATTAACCCCATGCTGCCTCATTACGAGGTCCGCTCGCGGGACCCACTCAGGACGCCTGGATTTACCAGGCATCCTTAGCCGGTCCGCTAGCGGGACAGCATGCTAACTCTGGCCCAGCCATTAACGTGCCTGTTGTTAGCATGCTCCCCATTTCCATTGAGCCCTATGGGCGGATTGACCCAGTTATTGCCCTTTCCTGGGACCCGGTAAAAAATCATTACCGGCGGCAGCCGTGCCCTCCATAACCACACCCTTTTCGACTTAGAGAACCCAAAATACCAAGAGGCCATGCAAATAGCAAAGGCTAGCTGATAGCAAGAGCTAAAACATAGAATAACATGACATAACATAACTTAAAACAGAGCTCTACAACCATGTTATATAAAGAAAGCATCAACAATGATAGTAATTGCCTAACCATGCTATCCTCCCTGTTACTGTAAATTACTCAGTGACTGCAGTGGTAGACTATTTGCATAATAGCCAACTAGCACTTATCAAAGACAATGGGCCTCATTACGAGAAGGGCGGTAAGGGGTAACGGCGCTGGTATAGGTGACGGAGCCGTTAACCCCGTACCACTCTATTACAGGGTCCCCTCGCAGGACCCGCAAAGGACGTCTGATTTTACCAGACATCCTTTGCGGGTCCCGCGAGGGGACAAGCATGCTAACAATGGGCCCGTTGTTAGCATGCTCCCCATTCCCATTGAGCCCTATGGGGGCTCAAATGGGGATGCACAGGACCTTGGTTCCCTGAATGGGGAAATACCGGACCCTCCAAAGTCGGAATGGCCCGGTATTTCCCCATTCAGGGAACCCAGACCCGAGTTTGGAGGCAGCCATGTCCTTATTAAGGGCATGGCTGCCTCCAGACTCATAATGAGGCCCAATCTCTGTAGTGGTCCACATTTTAAGAATTGCACTGAACTTCACGAGGTCGAGGTGAGATACGCATTCCAAAGAATAGAAGACAAGAATGCCCAATGCAGATTTTATTATGCATTTTATACCAAAAGAAACAATTCAGAGCTCAATTCATGGTTTAAAGCTGAGAATACAAATAGCCTCATATCCGCTGTGTGGTAATGGCAGTAATTCCGTTATCGACCCTTTTTTGGCCAGTAACGCGATTGCCGCTATTTTTACTGCACCACAGAATTCTGACTGTGATCTTGAAGTGCAGGATTTACCTTCAAGATCATACTGGAGGTAAATCCTGCACTTTAAGGTAAAGAGTCTGTGGAATTATTGTATGCAGTAATTCCACCTAAATCCCCATGGAAACCTATGGACTACATAGCCCTTCCACCACGTGTAAATCCATGGGACCAAGTGGCAGTTACAGCAAACGAGTTTGGCAGTAATTCTGTGTATTTACTGCCCATTTACCACCAAACTCGTAATTAGAACCTACTTGAACACATAAAGCTCCTCCATTCTTCCATTGAGGGATAATATTCGGAGCAGTACAATTCTTGCCGGCTGCACTATTCGCAGGGAATCCTGTGCATTCAGGTTCAGATCTGGGATGCTCTACACACATGTGGCGACTCACAAATAGTACATCTTCCTGAGAATCATTGCATGCAATGAGAGCATCCTCATACTATCTCCACCATGGGTGACTCGCTCATAGTACATCTTCCTGAGATTCATTGTATGCAATAAGAGAATCCTCCTACTACCTCCACCATGGATGATTTGCTCATAGTACATCTTCCCATCTTCCCAGGATTCACTACATGCAATCAGAGCATCCTCCTACTACCTCCACCATGGGTGACTCGCACATAGTACATCTTCCCGAGTTTCACTGCATGCAAAAAGAGCATCCTCCTACTACCTCCACCATGTGTGACTCGCACATAGTACATCTTCCCGAGATTCACTGCATGCAATCAGAGCATCCTCCTACTACCTCCACCATGGGTTACTCGCTCATAGTAAATCTTCCTGAGATTCATTGCATGCAATCAGAGCATCCTCCTACTGCCTCCACCATGGGTGACTCGCACATAGTACATCTTCCCGAGATTCACTGCATGCAATCAGAGCATCCTCCTACTACCTCCACCATGGGTGACTCGCTCATAGTACATCTTCCCATCTTCCGGAGATTCACTGCATGCAATTAGAGCATCCTCCTACTATCTCCACCATGGTTGACTCGCACATAGTACATCTTCCTGAGATTCATTGCATGCAATCAGAGCATCTTCATTCTATCTCCACTATGGGTGACTCGCTAATAGTAATTCTTCCTGAGATTCATTGCATGCAATTAGAGCATCCCCCTACTATCTCCACCATGGGTGACTCGCTCATGGTAAATCTTCTTGAGATTCATTGCATGCAATAAGAGCATGCTCCTACTACCTCCACCATGGGCGACTCGCACATAGTACATCTTCCTGAGATTCATTGCATGCAATCAGAGCATCCGCCTACTACCTCCACCATGGGTGACTCGCTCATAGTACATCTTCCTGAGATTCATTGCATGCAATCAGAGCATCCTCCTACTACCTCCACCATGGGTGTCTCGCACATAGTACATCTTCCTGAGAATCATTGCATGCAAACAGAGCATCCTCCTACTACCTCCACCATGGGTGACTCGCTCATAGTACTACCTCCACCAAGCACGGTGCCCGCAGCATTACACACAGAGGCAAGATGCAATAGCTAACGACATGCAATCCGCCGGTGCACCCTTTTCTGGCCCCATGTGTGCCATCCCAGATCTCAATCTCCTGAAATGTGCACTGTGGCCTCACAAACGGTCCCTTCTGGGAATTGCCTCATATCTGCGATAGTGCACCAGATGCCTGGACCTACCACAGATATCTGGCGATTTTGCTCGCAACATTGTAGCCCTTCATAATTCTATGTGATGTGTAGGTCTGCATGTAGCATGCAATGATCCCACTGCATAGCATTGTCAAGATACCATTGCCTGCTGGTCCCAGGCACCACTTATGGAATCATTGATTTCGGGGACGAAATGCAGAAAACCCTTTTCCATACTTTGGGCTTCATTCCGAGATTGGTGGTAGTCATGACTGCCACCAATAACCGGTCCAGCACCAGTGTTGTGCAATGGGGACTTACTGGTGTAGTCCGACCCTGGCGGGACCGGTAAGTCCCCATTGCACAAACCATTCCCATTTGAGCCCCTATAGGGCTCAATGGGAATGGGGAGGGCGCTAATAACGGGCTTGCGACTTGCAAACCTGTTATTAGCGCCCTGGTCCCTTAGCAGGACCCGTAAGTGACATGTGATCGGACCACACGTTCCTTACGGTCCCAATAGGGCGGTAAGGGATTACCGGCACCGGTCTACTTACCGGTGCCCGATATCCCTTACCGTCCACCTTGTAATGACCCCCTTTGTCTTGCATCCATCTAGCAGGAAGCAAAGTGTGTGTGGTAGTTTCAATAAAACGAGAAATGAGCAGTTTGTATAGGCATGGCATTTTGTTTGTATTGTACTGATAAAGTTGCTAAACTGTGCACATCCGTCCCATGTAAAAAGGAAACTGGTCCACCCCAAGCTGATACAAAAGGAGATTGCCCCCCCCTAGGATGAACAAGACCCACCCACTGCAGACATGCTTAGTCTGGCCCACCCCAATCTGATACAACCTGAACAAGACCCACCCACTGTAGAAATATTTCGACTGGCCTACCCCAAACGGATACAACCTGATCAAGACACCCCCACCCAACTGCAGGCACGTTTAGACTGGCCCACCCCAAGCTGATACAACCTGAACAAAACCCACCAACTGCAGACATGCTTAGACTGGCCCACCCCAATCTGATGCAAACTGAACAACACCCACCCACTGCAGATATATTTCAATTGGCCTACACCAAGCCAGAGGGAGGGGCTAAGGGGGCTATAGCCCGGGGTCTTTTGGTTGTAGCCCTGAATACGAGCCCAGGAGCTACAACCAAAAGGCTAGCTAGCCCCGAGTCACGACAGTCTCAACATTAGTGTAGCCCCAGACCTATGCCAGACCTAGCAACACCCATGCCGCAAGCTGACACAATCTGATTAAGACACCCCACCTTCCCCCACCCAATTGCAGACACGTTTAGACTGGCCCACCCCAAGCTGATAAAACATGAACAATACTCACCCACTTCAGACATGTTTAGACTGGCCCACCCCAAATTGATACAACCTGAAGAAGACCCACCCACTGTAGGCACGTTTTGTCTAGGCTAGAACGTGAATTCCCCTCTCCATCCACGTGCCCTATTAACCCGCGATGGCCGTCAGTTCAGACGAAGGCACGCTGAATCAAGTCTGTCAGCCAGCGACTTCATCGATGAGCGAGACGGCAGTAAAACGCTGAGCGAAAAGCGCCAGGAAATGTTGCCGTCAAAGGCACTGTGAAATTCTTCACAGCTGGTGTGACATATATCTGCGACTGTCACGGTGAATGAGTGACAGTTGACAGGTGTGCTGAGTACTGTAGCCACTTTTCATTTTAGTAGCTGAGAGGGCATGCACCCTATTTGCTAGTAGCCGGCCGATGTTGCATTGAACAAAATATATGCTGGTTATTAGCTGGCTGCAATGGGGGATACACTATGAAAATGCTTGCTGGAGAATTGGCCCACAACTAATAGAGGCACGGAGGCATGCATTAAAACAGCCAGCATGTTCAATGCAGGGCATATGGTACTTCTTAGCCAAATAATGAAAAAAGACATTCTGAATTATCTATACAAAGCAAACAAAACACAGTTTCTTGTATTGCACTGCATGCCAGACTCCAGCCTGTAAGCGCAATACAGGACTGATATTGAACCTGTATTGCTCAGTGAAATCTTTGTTTAGGTATTGAACCTGTACTGCTCAGTGAAATCTTTGTTTATTTATAAATAAACAAAAATGTATCTAAACAAAGATTTCACTGAGCAGTGCAGGTTCAATATCCACCCTTTACTGCGCTTACAGGCTGGAGTCTGGCATGCAGTGGACTATAAGGAGCTGTTTTTTGTTTGTTTTATATATAGATAATTCAGAATGTCTTTTTATATTGCCCTGAATGCCAGACTCCAGCCTGTAAGCACAGTACGGGACTGATATCGAACCTGTATTGCTCAGCTGAATCTTTGTTTTGATATTGAACCTGTCCTGCTCAGTGGAATCTTTGTTTAGATATTGAACCTGCACTTCTCAGTGAAATCTTTGTTTATAAATAAACAAAGATTTCACTGAGCAGTACAGGTTCAAAATCGGTCCTGTACTGAGCTTACAGGCTGTAGTCTGGCATGCAGTCCAATATAAGAAACTGATTTGTTTTGTTTTATATAGATAATTCAGAAAGTCTTTTGGTAATGCGCTGCATGCCAGACTCCAGCCTGTAAGTGCAGTCCAGGACTGATATTGAACCTGTACTGCTCAGTGAAATCTATGTATTTATACAACCAGAGGTTGCCCTTGAGCTATCCTATTAGTTACACACAAACTAAACTCTCTTTAAAGTAATGCATAGTGCGCATTTGGTCATTTTAACATGTATGGCCTAAAAACTGTAGGGAATGTACAGAGTTCTGTCGGTCAGGGAGCACACAAAATAAACAAGTCCTTGTTTAATTTTGTTTTAAGTATGTAATAGTTAATCTAAAACTGTCCACACTAATACATAATCCAAACTTCACAGTAAAACAATAATTCATAAAAACATGTTTTTTAACTTATAATATGTATAACATATAATATATATATATATATATATATATATATATATATATATATATATATATATATATATATATATATAACTCCTACAAAAACCCCAGTAATGCCAGGTCTGCAGCAATCCCCAGTAGCATTATGCAAATCAGAAAATGTCGTAGTTCGTTATGACACGTGCATGCTGAAGAGTCTTTTTGAGAACTGCTATAACAACAGAGGCATGAAAGCAACAGCCACTACATATGTCAATGTATTACATTTATCCGTAATCAAAAAGGTCTCCTAGGCGCAGTGAAGAAGATACTCCCATCTGGCAGAATCGCGCCTCAACTGCGTTAAATGTGGCGCAAGGCCGCTCTCTAATGCTGAAAACATGGCCGTATATTTATTCCCTGCTCAGGAGTCTCAACTCGTTTTTTATAAGGAAAATTGAAAAAAATCATCTATAAGAATCAAAAGGTGGGTGGGATCGGGGACGTAGCACACCTCATTGGGAAAAAAGAACACTGGGCGACAAGGGGGCAGGTAGGGTCTTTCTGCAGGGCCTAGTGCTACTTCCCAGACCTGCGGTATTACCGAGTTGCAAATCAAGCATATTGGGCACTCTTAGAAAGGGTGATATCAAATAATGATTTCTTGTTTTTAATTCTTTAGGATTTTAACCAAGATAAAGCCCATTTTGGAGATCATCCATTGTATCTCTAGCCAAAGGTGCGATGGGGTGATCGGGTTCATAAACCTCAAAAAGACTAGAATTTTCCTTGGTGACTGGAGACAGACACCATTGGAACCGCAATCCACAGCATTCTATGTGGCAGATGACATAATGGCGTGTTCAGCCGCTTCCAATGGCATTGCATGCTGGTAGCAAGACTGCAGGTGTGGAAGAATAAGGCCTCTATAGTGAGTGTTTAGTGGTGCTCTACAACTGGTTACCTTGACGCAAACTCCGGTTGTTTAGAAATGTTGCCATCCTGCAATGGTATTCAGGGTCGCATAAAGTAAGGGAACAATGATGGGTTGTCCTGAAAAGTCAGGGAATGTCGTACCCTTTCATTCCCACTCACTTTGACCTCTGGGTTCTTCATACCTGACAGATCAGTTGATTTTCACGCTGGGGAGCCCAGCTGCTGCTGAGTTACTCTGCTAATATCAAAACAACCAGCGCTGCTCGTTCTCCCTACTTATCTGCGAGAGCCGATATCCACACGTGATCATGTGATACGATTGTGTAATCCATGGCATCACATATTCAGAGGCAATGTTATTTGGCTCACCACACTGCCAGCCATATTAAGATGATTAAGAGAGCCCTAATTCATCACACCGAATCTCCTCATTCAGCCCAGCCAAATGTGTTTTGAGCCTAGAAATCCATTGCCATTCACTTCTGAATAATAGTTAAGCAGAATCGTCACCCCTCCTTGGTAGTTTGATCTTCTCAAGCACTTTCTATCTTAAGTCGTCAGCCTAATGGCCAAACTTCATGAAATGTTCAACCAGTGTGGCCACCAGACGTTTGGTTCTGATACAAGATTTATATTCTATTATCCGTTTCTTGATTGCTCATTCAGTCAATCCATTGTATTTGAGTGAGCATGGACAGGTGATCAAGTAGATGACAGAAGTAGTATTGCAATTTGTGAAGGTTTTCTGGGTGCAGGAATATTGCCAGCCAATATCAATGGTCGTGCTCCTGCATGTCTGGGCACATACAGAACATGATTCACAAGGTACGTGCCCTGTAGGTCTGTTTTGAGTCCACAGTGTCCTTTAGCCTTCAAAGCTATTGAGTTGGGTATTTATTTCTGGCATGGTATGCACTAGTTTATCCCTGATATTTTGTCTGCGTTTGATGGCAAACCAGGATCTTTTGGGGGACACTTTCCAAGGATTAAAGATGGGCCACCTTTTAGGATCTCCCTTTTTAATGTGTTGAATAGAGGGGAGTAGCTGAATACTGCGGTCATGTTGGATGCCTCTATAGATCTACTGTTCTATTCCAGTGTAATCTCCTCGGGATGTTCTGTGCCCATTTAAATGCATGTTTGACAATTTTCCTGGGTTAGCCCCTCCGCGTCAACTGGCTCTGTAGTTGTTTCCCTGTTCCCTGTATACACTAGAGGTAGAACACGATCTCCTATATCGCACACATTGGCCGAAGGGTACATTCTCTCCGAGAGCCCTAGAATGATAACTGCCAAACATCAGGAGGGAATTCTAGTCCATAGGTTTTTTTGTACACAGAAATGCTAAATGATCCATCCTGGACCGTGATGAGGAGGTCCACATCATGAACACCCTTCCTATCAAATCTAGCCACAAACAGGTTGTGGTGACATTATCCTAAACCTCCGACCCCTACTAACATTTATAAGTTATTTATGGCCTATACGCAAGCAATCACTTCTTTTTGAATTACAGAGTATATGCGCTTCACTCCCTTGAGAGACCTGGAAGCAAAAGTAATAGTTTTTGCCACCTATCAATCCAGTTACAGCAGAAATGGTCCAATACCTTTTCCACTGATATCAGAGTGTTTCACAGTTTCCCTTCACCATCAATTCTGGTCAACAACAGTGCCTTCTGATCCTTTGGAGCGACATTTTGCAATCTTCTGACCATTTGTACTATGTATGCTTCTCTGTCAGATATTTCCTTACTTATTTTTTCTTTCTTTCTTTCTTTCTTTCTTTCTTTCTTTCTTTCTTTCTTTCTTTCTTTCTTTCTTTCTTTCTTTCTTTCTTTCTTTCTTTCTTTCTTTCTTTCTTTCAGACTTGTGGGAGATATATGATATGATATGATATGATATGGCATTTATAACGCACCTATACACAAGTGTTTCAAGATGCAATGGGTCTTGAATTTGATTGATCCTTGCAGTCACCGGGAGGCAGTGGAGAGAGTTTAGGTCTGAGAGATGCAGTCCCAGGCCAAGGATACATCTTGTACCCCTATTCTGAATTAGTTGACAAGGGCGAAGGAAAGAAAGAAGCAGATTGAGGAAGAGGCTGATGCAATAGTGCAGCCTAGATAGAACCAAGCTCTGTAGACATTGAGGTTCTGGGGAAAGGTGACGAAAGTGAGAATGCTCTGAGGAGGTGAAGCTGAAAGTTGGAATTCTTGGCAAGGTCCGTGATCTGTGGGGAGAAGGAGAGAGAGGAGTCAAAGATGATCCCAAGGTTATTAGCCTCACAAGAGGCTGAGGGGAGGGGACCCAAGGAGGGTGGACAGAGAGTGGGGAGGCGGAGGGGGACAGGCATCAAATGAGAAGGATCTCTGTCTTATTGGTGGTCTTCCAGTGGTCTTCTAGATGGAGGAGTAAGAGGTATTCTCATTTGATGCTATGTCACTAGCTTATGTGGGGTGAGGTGGTGGTCTGATCCTAGCTGATTTCGAAGGGCATATAAGCTAGGGGTAGGCAGTATAGCCTTCCCTTCTTCACAGTCATTTTAATCTTGGCAATCCTTTCCTTCAGGAGGCAGTTGAGTCTCTCACATATCCTGTTGCTTGCAGTGATAAGCAGAAGAAACTTGTGCTTTATACTCAATAGAAGCGCTATCTATTTGAATACTTCATTGACAAAATGTAGCCCATTATCGGATTTCAGCACTTCACACACACCCCACCTCGGGAAAACTTCACACACTAAAATATTTGCTGCGCAAGTGGCATCAGAGTGCATACACTGACCTGCCTGGATCCACCTGGAGAAGGGACACACCACCACTAATAGATACCTATATCGTTTAAAGACCTGCAGCATATCAACATAGCCGATATGTAAATGCTGAAACTGACTATTCGGTCGAGGTATTATCCCTCTGATCATTCTCAGTTTATGCCCAGCAGTAAACCGTTGACACACAATGCAGTTTACCATAAATAGTGCACCATGCTCCAAACAATTAGGAATGACCCAGTCTTCTGCAATCGTAGCAGCATCACTCTCCCTAGTTACACGCGCGGGGTAATGCAGCTGTTCAAGCGCAACCTTTAATAATGCTACTGGCATCTGTGGCCTTCCACTGCTGTCTTGTCACCATGATGCTTCTGTGGGGGATAAAGAACACCCCCTTTATTTCCACAACTCCTGCTCTACCTGTGGTGCACTCCCTTGAATCTCCATCAGTTGGGTTATGGACAACTTATGAAACCCTTCTTGCAATAACATGGTTGTAACTCATTTTTCTTTCATACTTTCAGTATCAAAGCTTGAAATGTCTGCTGAATATGCAACACTTTTGGCTTCTTCGCCTGCGGCTTTGTACCTGCAAGAGATAAAATCTGTTTAGTATGCGCTGCGCATTTTAAAGACTGCTATGGCTGTGGAATCGGAAAAAATACGATATTACGGCTGTTACACCGAGCAAAGGAAAATACACCGACACGGGCTTATAAAGATTCCCAGAATCTTTATTACAAAACTGAACAGTATTCAACAAAGTACACAAATAGCTATTTGGCCGTCAATACATCACAGAGACCACCAGCAGGGTTCAATATGAGCAGTGAGGGAATTTCCTAGCTGGACATCGACGCATTTATACAATTTGTAAAATGATGTCCAGCCCCCTTACAGGTTAATCATGCACTGGGCTAGGGTCGAGCCAGGTTCACTTTCCTAATTTACATATCTCGTGCATGCGGTTTACTTTTCAATACATTTACTAACACACTCCATTATTCTTCAATTTAACATTTACACTCTTTATATATTGCTTTAATACAGACCAAACAATGTTTCGCATATTATATTCGGATAGAATTACTGTTCTTGTATACTTGTAGTTTAACCTTGCTAATTCAAGTAATCCCCTGCTCCTGAGGTCAACAACAACAAAGGACAAGGTCTACATGACCCTAACATGTAGCCTGGGGGCAGGTTGGACATTAACTCCCCTACAGAGGTTGGAGAGGTTAAGGCAAGAACAAGGACACATGAGACGGCCATTTTAGATTACAGGGTGACTTTGTATAAAACCCCAAAATGGCGGTTTCTAAACTAAAATGGAGGCTTGATGCAAGATGGCGGCTTACATCAATTTCTAAGGTCAAGACCTTGCCGCAGAGAGTTATTCGCGTACAATTTTTAAGCAACTTGGCGTAGGCCAATATACATATAAATCGTTTGTAATAAGAGGCATAATTAATATCCGGTTTGACAAACCCTCCTTTTGGCCTATGCCAAATGCTAATACTATTTCTGATTTGATTGCAAGTAACTCCATGCGTCATCGTCCAGACACCCCGAATCATTGTCAGACATATCTATTGCCATTAGGTCTGATACCAGAGTTTCCTTCTACACATACTCTTTGGAGAGCTCCTTTGGGGCAAATATTTTATTCCCTAATACACA
This sequence comes from Ambystoma mexicanum, assembly GCF_040938575.1. Lineage (NCBI taxonomy): Eukaryota > Metazoa > Chordata > Amphibia > Caudata > Ambystomatidae > Ambystoma > Ambystoma mexicanum. The sequence continues at coordinate 681,862,207 of NC_090929.1, read as the reverse complement.
TGTTGCTTGCGCGCAACATCCCCCTAATACTGAGCATATACCAAGGAGACACGGTATACAACAACAAAGAAACAGAAAACTTCCCAAGACAATCAGTAGGGCCGAGAAGAACTTCCATCCCCATGACCGTAGGAGGTCCGAAAACCATGTACCAAGTTCCCAATTTCCCTCAGGAACATGTACTTCTGAACTAAGAACATGTAGATTTTGGAACGCCCTAAAGATCGTTGGAGAGGAGACTGGAACGTAAACGCAGCAAGCATACCCCACTAATTTACATACTCCTCCTCGCTCTGCCAGGATGACATCTAATGCCATCCGGTTCTGAAGAGCCACTAATCTTATCGCTCTCTGCTCTAACGTCATATTATAGAGTATGTCAGTGGTCCGATTGATGGTTCTCTCCAATACTCTCGCTAGTCCCCTAATATCTTCTGAATTCGTAATTTGCCCAAAGAATGGCACAAAAGATTTCATAATATCTCCTAAAGTTTGTGCTGGAGTATCCCCTTTTACACCTCGTCGTGGACTAGTCTTTGAAATTTCTGTAGTACTGGCAATAAATACCCCAGGTAATAGAATCCCTAAATAACAGGTTCCTTGCCAATCCCTGGGCAACCACGGAAATGCCGCAATACCGCAAACAAAATAGACAGGTTCGTCTACGTACAAAGGTCTGTTTTCACTAGTCAAATTCGCAACGTTGGCACACTTTCTAAAATTACCCATTAACCGTGTTCCATTCCTCTGTATGCAGAAGGATACTGAATCAGGGCTGTGATTAACAGAATAAGATGGAGGTGTGGCATCCTTATTGCCTATAGGAGCCACTTTGAAAGAGATTAAAAACTGAAAAGGACGAGACAATCTATCAGAGGGCCTAACAGAAGCAACGTTTGGCTTGCTTCTATTTGCAAAAAGCGAGCATCCCAGGGGCATCAAAACATTCTTTTCAAAACTATTTAAATTTGTACCATCAAAGTTCCCTGAGATGCTGTCATTCCATCGACCAAAAAATAGTGCTCTAAGAGAAGCGTAACAGGCAGTTTTCCGAGGCAAAGGGTAAATATACCAACCTAGCCCTTTATCCCCATGTTGCGGTAAATGTGTACAGATCCAGCAATCGGTCTTATTAAAAATTGCATGAGTGGCATTCATTATTAATAAAAGGGTATTATTCTGATAATTCCGTCTATGCAAAGAATCTCTAGGCGACAAAACATGCAATTGCACAGAAGGAGTGGGAATCACAGATACATTTTCAATAGGTAAAAAGTCCTCTAACGGATATGCTTCTTCCAGATACCATAACCGAAACCCAAAAGTCATTACAAATCCAGCAATTAGTACGAGAAGGCAACAATACACTTTGGGGCTCCCCTTACATACTTGATCATTGTCTCTGCTAGTCACATTATTGTCTAAACGTTCAGTACGAGCGGTAGCGGATGCAGGCATCGTAGTCTTCAATCGAAAAACACCAATTGTTCGTTTGCTGGCTACTCCAGTCGCGCGTCTTCCTAATGTCTTTCCCACAACCCTTAGCCAACAGAATCTTTCCGTACAATCGGGCCAAAAAGACAAGCCCTCAAATGATTTTTTTCAGTCGCACAGTCAGACCATGCTGTACATTAATTTCCTTGGGCGCAAATTATATTTTGCAGTTTCTGGTGAGAACAAAGTGTCGTCACTTCCTCCTGGAAGTGGTGAAAGGACGGAAATGGGATCAAGAAAGGATTGATCCGGAAGTTCCACTGTCGGGGAGTGCGGAGACAAGATGGCCGTTTTGTCCGGCCCTGCGGATTCTGAAGCGGTCTCCGATTCCCCCTTGTTGGTTGTTGCTGTTTCAGGCACGCGAGTTACAGCAGTGGGAAGAGATTATGTGTCTTCTGTATCGTATGGCACGGGCTGTGGGATCCGTTTGGTGTGCGTCACAAGGATCCAGTGTTTACGACCCGCTACCCGCACGGCAGTCTGGGTGACTAGCAGGACTTGGTAGGGGCCCCTCCACCGAGGTGCAAGGCAAGATGACCTCTCAAAAACCTTCGTGAGGATCCAGTCCCCCAGTTGTAGACTGTGACCGGGGCCCTCGTAGTGTACAGGTAATGCCTCTCGCACCTGGTGATAAATTGAAAACAGATTTTTAGTCAACTGGTTACAGTAGTCTGAAAGAAGCACATTTTCTATATCCCCTAATGAGCGACTTTTTGGCATACCCCAAATATTAGCAGGTCTCCTCATTAGCACCTCAAAGGGAGAGAGCCCAGTCTTAGTTTGAGGGGTCGTTCTCATCGATAGTAACACAATCGGTAAGGCGTCCGGCCATTTTAGCTTGGTGCCAGCACACGTCTTAGCGAGTTTGTTCTTTATAATGTTGTTGTGCCTTTCTACTAATCCGGCACTCTGGGCATGTCTAGCTGAATGGATCCGCTTGTCAATCTGTAGTCCTTTGCAAATTTGCAGCATTACAGTGGCAATAAAGTGTGGCCCATTATCAGACCAGATGACTCTCGGCAGCCCGAACCTAGGAAAAAACTCTTTCAACAGAGTTTTTGCCGTGGTTATGGCCGTTGCATCTTTAACCGGGATGGCCTCAACCCACTTATTAAAGGCGCAAATAACAACCAATACATATTTAAGATTGTTACACCGTTCCATTTCAATAAAATCAAAGTGAATAACCTCAAACGGGACAGAAGGAGGAGCGAAACTTCCTCTAGGAGTCGAGGTACCTTTCCCCACATTGTGCTGCAAGCAAACCATGCAGTTCTGGACAAAACGCTCCGCAATTTTGAAAATCTTATCATTGGCCCATACACTGTGTAGCATTTTTGTTAGTTTCCGCGCACACACATGTGTCGGACCATGAGCCATAATAACCATCATTGTAATGTAGGCGTCAGGGAGTAACCATTTCCCTTCAACATTGTCTACCCAACACCCATCACCATCCAATCTTCCTGCACCCTCGATCCATCTCTTAGTTTCCTCTGTTTAGCTATCTGATCGGCGAAGCCATTCCCTTTCCCTACATCATATGTAACTTTTTGATGTTCTGAACATTTTATGATAGCTATCTGAACAGGTAGTGCAAGTGCTGAAAGCAATCGCACAATTAAAGTGCCGTGCTGGATTTTCATTCAGTCGTGGTCAAGAAACCTTGTTCTTTCCAAAGTCTACAGAAATTGTGGGCCACCCCAAAGGCATACTGACTGTCAGTATATATATTCACTGTACGCCCTTCAGAATGCTCACAAGCTCGAGTTAACGCTATAATTTCTGCGGCCTGCGCAGAGTTATGCATAATTCTTTTAGTTTCCACAACCGTGTTTAAAGTAGTGACAGCATAAGCAGCCGTGGATGTACTGTCTGGAAGTTCAAAACAAGAGCCATCACAAAATAGCTCTCCTTGAGGGCTATTCAAAGGTGTGTCTTTCAAATCGATTCTGCCTTTAGTCTCTTGTTCTGTTATATAAAGGCAATCGTGTGACGTATCGTCATCATCAACAATATTTTGTGAGACAGGTAAAAGTTCAGCCGGATTTAATACGCAACACCTCTGAATTTGAATGTGGGGAGCAAAACAAGATCAGTTCATATCTTGTCAATCGGGCAGAAGTGAGGTGTTGCGTTTGAGTTCTATTCAATAGAATATCTACAGAGTGAGGTACCATTAGGGTTAACGCATGACCCAGGACCATTCCCTCACTCTGTTTTACAGACGCAGCAGCAGCAGCAACAGCGCGCAAACATCTTGGCAAAGCGCATGCTACAGGATCAAGGGCGGAGGAATAGTAGCCGCACGGCCTATTCTTCCCTCCATGTTCCTGCGTTAACACAGCCAAAGCACATCCATCACGTTCATGCACAAACAATACAAATGCATTATCATAATTCGGAGTTCCTAAAACCGGCGCCGAACACAGCGCGGATTTGAGCAAATCGAATGCTGTCTGGTGTTCCAAGGTCCATGGCAATGGCAAAGAAATGCCCTCCTTTGTCAAAGCCAACATTGGTTTAATCGTTAACGAAAAATTCGGGATCCACAATCTACAATAAGAAGCCATACCTATCAAGGCTCTAACTTCCTTTTGCGTATTTGGAACAGGCATACTTTATTCGTTCAGGTGTCAACCGTCTTCCCTCCTCTGACAGGAGATAGCCTAAATAGGCGACCTCCTGGCAACAATATTGGAATTTCTTAAGTGAAGCTTTGTGGCCATGTTTTGCTAGATAACAAAGCAACAACACGGTGCCTTCTTTACAGGCACTCTCAGAATCAGCGGCCAAGAGGAGGTCATCTACGTACTGTAGTAACGTGCAAGTAGTAGGCAACTCGAGGGTATCAAGCTGCTCTTTCAATGCCCTACTATAAATACTTGGACTCTCAGTGTACCCTTGTGGTGCACGAGTGAATGGAAATGAGCGTCCACCTAGGGTAAACGCAAACAAATACCCACTATCCTTGTGTATAGTAATACTGAAAAACGCATTTTTAAGATCAACAATGCTAAAGTGAGTGGCAGAAGCCGGAATCATGGTTAATATCGTTGTAACATCAGGTACAATAGGGAATTGAGGAGCCAAAATGTTGTTAATTGTGCGTAAATCAATTATAAAACGAAAGGGAATCGCATTATCACCTTTTTTGTATACTGCCAAAATGGGGCTGTTGCATATGCTACCTGTAATCTCCTCAATTACTCCACGATGTACAAAATCAGAAACTATACATTTCAAAGCCTGTTCGCCTTCAACTGAGATCTTATATTGCGGGATGCGAGGCAATTTTACTCCATGTTTCAAAATAATTTTAACAGGTTCAATTTGGAGAATGCCCACATCATTATCATCAATTGCCCATAAGCATTCTGGAACTTTACTAAATTCTGGCGGTAAAGGTCAAGTCAAAAACTGAGAGGCGAGTGATTGCTGGGGTGAAATTGTTAGCCGAATTCCATCCGGAGAACAATGAATTACTGCGTGTAATGCCTTCAACAAATTTAGCCCCAGCAGGTTCTCCCCACAGTTTGTGGTAAGTAAAAATGGACACTGTTCCGTGAAGGGACCCAGTGTTATCGGTACCAGCAAAGAGACCGGACAAACTACAGGTGTGCCTGAAAACCCTACGGAAACGTTGGATTGCCCTGACAGGGGAATATTTGGAAACCGTGAATGGTCAATGGAACATTTCTGTGCTCCCGTATCTACTAAAAATAGATGCTTCCTATTTCCCACCGTCATCTCAACGTAGGGGCCTTTCTGATGAACGGGAATAGGCGTAGGTTCCAAATCCTGCTTCGGGCAATCCTAGCGGAACAAAATATTATCAAAAGGAAGTTCTTCGGAGCGGTACGCAGCAGAAGGGTGATCAAAAATGTTTCTATTATCCACATTCAAAACTTGCTTATCTTGTGAAGGAGGTTGCTGTGATTCTGGTGCAAATTGACCTCTGCCAGGGCCCCCTGCACCTGGGCGACCTCTGGATCGTCTACCCATGTTCCCAAATTACCTTTGCTGTAAAGTCGGACATTGTGCGCGCCAGTGGCCTTCCTGCCGGCAATAGGCACACTGGTTAATGGTTACCGGAGCCAAGGGCGCACTTCCCTGTGGAATATACTGACCCCTAAATTGATTACCCCCTCTAGGGTTTCTAACAATCTGCTGCAATAAAATTTTAGTTTTCAAGTCACCCTTTTTTTTCTCAAGTTTCTCTTTTTCAGTGTTTACACGATTTTCATCTGAGCCATATGCAATACTTCTGATTGGGACATCGCCTGCCAAGCGCTTTCAGAGGATATAATCTGTAATTGGATGTCAGGCAGCAATCCACGTACAAATTTGTCGACAAACAACCTTTTCCCTGACTCTGTGCCCAAGTCTTGTCCACTCAAATCCGAGAATACCTGCTCGAACCGATTGAAAAAATCGGTAGCACCCTCAGACTTTCCTTGGACACAGGCCGGAAACTTGCCCCATATGATTCTTTTTTCTGGAACCATAGTTTTCAATTTTACAATAATTCTATCAGGCAAGGTTAATATCACTTGAGGTGGTCGTTTGCCAGCTGGTCTTTCTTTGTCCAGCCTAGTCATGTTATCCCATGTATCTCCCAACCGAGGTATGTCATCTATAGTCCTAATCTGCTTCCACAAATCAACTGGCAGGAGTACGGGAAGTAATAGGTCAATATCACTTAGAGTGAATACCGACGACTGTAAGACCGACTCTATTTCTTTATAGAATCCGGTCGGATTTTTTCATATATCAGGAATAGATTGCTTTATGGTGTTCACTTCCTGTCTTGAAAACGGGACGTGAACAAACTGTGAAACGTAATGTGCAGGAATTTCTGCGGCTACTATACCTCGTGCAGCATCAGCTGCAATCTCAACTTTTGGGACAAATGTCGGAGGGACCTCTCTCATAGGCAACTAAGAAGTAGGCAGCTCCGAACGCTTACTAAGCAACAGAGCCAAATCAAGCGCTAAGGCAGTCGAAGAAGTATCGATAGAAAAAGCTCTATTATAAACACTCAACAATTCTGCGGGACAACAAATATTTCTTCTTACACACTCATTCTGCAGGTGCTCTACCATCACCTGTATCACTTTCTTTTGCATTTCTAATGTATATTGACTGTATGTGTCATATACTTCATCTGGAGTTATCGACATATCCGAAATCCATCTTATCGCGTCCTTTATACAAATTCGTGCTTCCTCACCTTTTAATTCTCGACGAGGAGAAAACCGTTTCTGTAAATACATAGTACCTAAACTATCACCATCTACCTCCCGTTCTGTAACTCTTCCAACTCCTTCCTATACTCAAAAGTCCTCTCAACATGCTCATATACCTTCTCCGCAGTATCTCTGGACAATGCTAAGGCGTTCAAATCCCGTAACCCTGGTGGGAAATCTATATCATTTAGTCTATTCCACATTATACTTAAATGAGTCCCTAATCCTTCGATAAAAACATTTTTCTCAGGAATATCTTTGAAATTTTCGAGTGTGGAAAAAACATCAGCTTGTTCACCCTTCTCCATACAATGTTTAGCCCAAGCAGCCAATTCACTCCTCTTGTCTGGCGACACAGTATTACGAGTCACAACCCTTGGTCTTGCTCCCTGTCTACTACAAGCAATGCAGGATCACTTGGAAGAGGAAGAGTAGGCACATATTGAATAACAACAGGTGAAGGCAAGGGGGCAGGCAAAGGGGCGACAGCTGGAAGAACAACAGGAAGAACAACAGGGAGGACCAGAGGAACTATGGGAGGGGGAACTACAACAGGAAGGGGCAAAGCGCCAGGAGGAGGGACATATGGAGGTGACGCGGAGGCATCAGGCCTTCGTTCATGCAAAAGCTTATTAATCAATTCGTCTGACGTATGAAAATCTTTTGAAAGGTAGATTTTCTGAATGCCTAATTGAAATGCCCTGTCCGTGTTCCTAACTGACTCCAATTGCTTATTTTGATCATATAACCGTGCCTTTTCGACACTCGTCATATGTCGACGCATATGTTTCTCTCTACTCTTTTTTTGCTGCAAAGCTTCTATTTTCCAACTATGCAACTCGTCAAATGCTGCAGGCCTAGCCTTCTTCTTTACTATTACAGACTCTAAATATTCTATACGAGGGATTTCAAAACTACCATTGGTTGGCCACCGAAGATTAGAATTATGTCTGGTTTGTCTGTGCCAAATGTCATTAAATGCTATACTACCAAAGCCTTTCTTACAGTACATAGTACATGCTGGCGACCCCTCCTGTGGTGCGGGACGGCTATCTTCCAAAGATTGTCTGTCACTGCGGACAAATGCCCTAAAGCAGGCAGACAATTTCCCAGGCATATCAAAGTTCTGGTGTTACCTGGTTAAATAATTGTGCTTGCGAGTACAATGCTCCAAATTCAAATTTGTCAGGGTTAAATTAAGAATCGGGACACGATTCACCTGACAAAAGGACTGGGAGGCCCGATCGGGTTACTAAGGACAATGCAAAGGACCCACGTGTCTGGTGATTTTCGGCAAATTTACCCACCTCAAATATATGGACCCTCGTCAAGACGTCGTCTCGTGCTATAGCTCATCGTCCAGGGATCGGATCGTGCAGTTTCGTCGAGGAATTCACTTCTCGTCTTAGAGTGGCCGGTTCTGTTGACACCGTCCGATCCCGGTCCGATAGCCGAGCCAACCTTCAACGAGACAAAGTCAATCTTGAGGGTCCCTATTCGGGCGCCATCTGTGGAATCGGAAAAAATACAATATTACGGCTGTTACACCGAGCAAAGGAAAATACACTGACACAGGCTTATAAAGATTCCCAGAATCATTATTACAAAACTGAACAGTATTCAACAAAGTACACAAATAGCTATTTGGACGTCAATACATCACAGAGACCACCAGCATGGTTCAATATGAGCAGTGAGGGAATTTCCTAGCTGGACATCGACACATTTATACAATTTGTAAAATGATGTCCAGCCCCCTTACAGGTTAATCATGCACTGGGCTAGGGTCGCGCCAGGTTCACTTTCCTAATTTACATATCTCATGCATGCAGTTTACTTTTCAATACATTTACTAACACACTCCATTATTCTTCAACTTAACATTTACACTCTTTACATATTGCTTTAATACAGACCAAACAATGTTTCGCATATTATATTCGGATAGCATTACTGTTCTTGTATACTTGTAGTTTAACTTTGTTAATTCAAGTACCCCCTGCTCCCGAGGTCAAAAAAGGACAAGGTCTACATGACCCTAACATGTAGCCTGAGGGCAGGTTGGACATTAACTCCCCTACAGAGGTTGTAGAGGTTAAGGCGAGAACAAGGACACACGAGACGGCCATTTTAGATTACAGGGTGACTTTGTATAAAACCCCAAAATGGCGGTTTCTAACCTAAAATGCAGGCTTGATTCAAGATGGCAGCTTACATCAATTTCTAAGGTCAAGACCTTGCCGCAGAGAGTTATTCGCGTACAATTTTTAAGCAACTTGGCGCAGGCCAATATACATATAAATCGTTTGTAATAAGAGGCATAATTTAATATCCGGTTTGACATGGCCACTGGGAGTTGTAGTTCCTTAATAAGCCTATCCAATAAGGATGCATGCTGCACTGGAGTGCTGTCTGCACTGTGGTAGCACCTGCTTTTCCAACATGCTTACCCTGCATGTACGAGTGATGTCACGTAGGTACAGTCACTGTACACTGTCACTTCCCGCCCTTTGTGTTTCTCTAGCATGACAATAAGCGCTATTAATTCAGCTGCTTGCACTGAGATGTAGCCTTGCACTTGCTACAACCTCAAATTCTCCATTTAACCTATGTCTTACTACTGCAGCGCCTGAATACCTTTCCCCACTAGTCTGATCAATTTTTGAAGAACCATCAATAAAGAGAATTTCCCCGCCCGCTAAAGCACTTTCCTTCACATGAGGTATATCATCATGAAATTCAACATAATTAGCACAGTCATTCACATGATTGCCTTCTTCTACTGGCTCAGCTATAAAAATGGCAGGATTCACTACTTTACATTTTACCATCTTAATTGTTGGGTTAGAAACATTACTTCATATGCTGAAGCTCTTTGAGATGTCAATGTACCCTTGGGATTTTCTAAAATAGCAAATAGAGAATGTTCCACAAAGACAGTCATGGAGCAGCCCATGACAATGCTTGTAGATTTCTCAATCGTGAACGCAGCAGCAGCCAAAGATTGTTCACAAGGAAAGTGTCCTCTCATAACTGTGTCTAAAATCCAACTGCTATACGCTAGGGGTTTGTACCCCAATGTAATTCTTTGCGTAAGTACTGCTGTCATGACTTTCCCATTTGTGTGTGAAAACAAATAAAATTCCTCAGCATAAGTGGGAATTCCTATAACAGGTGCTTTGAAAATTGCTTTTTTCAACTCCTCAAATCCCTCCTCCATTTCGTCAGTCCATTCTACTGTTATTTTACCCACTTGTGCTTTCTTTAAAGCTTGCAGAAGTGGCCTTTTGTATGCACTGTAATCAAACACCCAAGCTTTGACATAGCTGCATAATCCCAAAAACTGTTGCATCTGTTTCACTGTTTAGTTTTGAGGTTTTGATAATTTCCCTGGCTCTTACAGGTGTCACTTTCTTTCCTTCATGTGTAATCAACTGACCTATGTATAACACCTCTTCTCGATAGTATTGTAACTTCTCCTTCCTCTTTGCTTCTGCCTTTGCCCCTCTTCCCTCCTGCTGATCTATTCTCTCTCTCAGCACCATGCTCCTGGCCACCAATGTGTCCTTCTGGCCCAGGTACCTGTTCACCCTCCTGCACTGCACTTGAGCCACCCCTTGCACTAGGATCTGTATCTCTACCAATACAGTCCCCCATTATTCTCTTGCACTTCTCAGATATACCCTATCTGACAAATCACACTCTTGCCTCTGCCTGTATTTATTTTTTGTTTATTGCATTTATTGATTTCTATTGCACTTATTATTTATTCTGTTCTCTCCTTTCTGCCACACTTTCCACTTCTCCCCCTTCCTCGCACTTCCTCGAGCTGTCATATTGTGGGTACAGGCTCACCCCTATCCCTGTGAAGGGATTTCCTCCTACAACAGGGACACCTCCTATTCTGGGTGTCAGTACTTGTCCAGTGTTTGCTACTGCTGTGTCTGCATCGGGGCTTGTGCGACTGCCCTTGTGTTAGATTCATTTGCACTTGCTCTTGCTGTTGTAACTGCTGTACTCGCAGCACTTTTGTCTGATAAAAATGTGTGATATTGGGTGAACCCTTCCCTAGTATGTGTGCTATATTTTAGGAGATAAGCTGTCCCCCCTCTTGAAAATGTGCCATTCTGTACATTCTCTTGACTTCCATATACGCACACAATATGTACTGTCATTCCACAAGTCCTACATACTGGGGGTGTACTTCTGACAAGCCCTCCTTGTTTACATACTCCCTGGGTACTCTGATTCTCATTCTGTGTACCTTGAAACCCACCTTCATAATTTTGAAATCTGCCACCTCTTCCTCTGTAACCTATACCTCTGCCTCATGGTGTAAACCCATATCCACCTTGATCCAATGGGCACAGACTGCTTGCCTGTGATGCACCCATTGCTTCCTCTGTTCCTAGTCCTTCTCCACTTGTCAATACCACCCCTTCTATGGCAAATTTTGACAATTTCTTCTGAACTAACTGGGCTTCCTCTGTCTTTCCTATTCTCATCTTTCTTCTTATTTTTCTCTTGTAATAACCGACAATGGTGTACTGTCATCTGCTGTATCTCAGCGCATGGCTTTGCTGCCATTCCTACTTGTTTTTTCATCTGCCTCTGTTCTGGCTTAGGCAACGCCTGACATAAAATGTGGTAAAATAATGCCACTGTCTTTTCCCATGGCTTGTGAGTTTCAAGCTGTCATTTCTCCTGCATATCCTGAATGTAACCAATAGGGTATTCATCTTACATCATCTTTCGTGTCATAATTGGGCCCATATCTGATGTATCAGGGTACTGTACCCTGAGAGCTCTCAAAACATCTTCTCTACAGTTAGTAAAGGGCACTCAATCATGCGCTGTGTTCTGTGCTGTCACACTTGAATACCCCAATCTTCTCCATATGTCATCAGCCCTCTCCCCTAGAATAGATGTCAGGAGACCTTTAATGTGCCCTATGGTCAGCGTATTTCCTCCTGTCATTTTTTCTCATTCATGTACCCATTTCCCAGCACCCGATGTCAAACTCGGGAGCTTACACCTTAAATTATCCTTGTCCATCTGCAGCCATGGGATATACTGTGGTCTTGCTCCCCCTAGTTCCAACAAGGGAAATCTGTAAAGCCTGCCCCAAAATCGGATCCCATCATTAGTCTATCCATGGCACGGCTGATCGTCCCTGTCTGTCTCCTTGTGGGTAACGACCTTAACCTGCTCACATATGGTGGTGACTCTCCCTTCTCACTGTCTGATCATCCTCATGAGTGCTCAGGATATGCTATGGGATCTGGTGTCCTATCTTTAGACTGTTCCAGATCCGACCATCTCACTTCTTTATCCATTTACAAGCTTCCTTCAGGGGCGGGCGCGCTCCCTCCTTCAGCCCCAAGATCGGACTCTCTTTCCTCGTCAGATATGTCAATTCCCCAACTAGTGTGACTATGATCTTCGTGTGACTATGATCTTCCTCACTGTTGTCTAGGTTCATTCTGCTCAAGGACAATGCTCTGCATCAGTGACTGCACAGATTTTTTTCTTTGCTTCATAATTCAAATACTAGGGATTGATCACTCTTCCCTTGGATTCCATACTTGCTACCTTCCTTTAACTGTTCATAGACCTTGTTCGGTCCTTTCTCCAATACTTGCCACATCAAATCTTTCTTCTTTCAATACTACTCTAGATGCAGCTGGTGTTGCTTCCTTTATCGGAACAAGCTCTTCTATTCTGTCCCATCGTATTTTTGGGCTTGGCCCTACTTGTTCCTTTCGAGTGAGACAGGCATCAAGACCTCACTGTCTTCTTTTCCATTCTATTTCTTCATCTAGTTCTCTCTGCTTTCTCGCATCCCTTCTAATTCTTCTTCCTCGTGCCTTCATTCCTCTCCTCACCTTAGTTCTTCCTTGCTTTCCTCTTCTTCCGTTTGTCTCTGTAATCTTTTGTCCCTTAGTCTTTGTGCTTCCTCCACCTCTCTCTCTCTTTCTTTACTTTCTGTCTCTATCTTCTATCGCTCTCTGTCTATTGTTAGACTTTCTTTGTTCTTATGCCTGTTCTTTGTGTTTCTCTTGCTGCTCCTGTTATATATGTTCTCATCGCTCCCTGCTCTTCCTTTTCTGCTCATCTTCTTTCAATCTCTTCTCTCGTTCCTTGTCTTTTCTTTCTTGTTTGTCCTATTCTTCTCTTTGTCTAACTTCCTCCATAACTTTTCCCATCTATTTTAAGTAATATCTGTCCTCCCATACATTTGTTCCGCACGAGTGCTCTCTCATCAGCTTTATCCTTCCCTGCTTTCCATCTCTTAATCTTCCTGTCTATTTCTGTCGACGAATTCGACCACTCACTCTTTTCTTCTTTGTCTTGTATGATCTTATATATCTCTTTCATTTTCTTATTCTCCTCTGGACTATCGTCACTACTGTAAGCAGGGTGTTCATATATTGGATTACTATACCCCATCGCTGCTTTCAACTCCTTTAAAGGATATAACCCTATTTCTTCCATATTAGCACCTTTTACTTCAAGTGAGGTAAAGGGATCTGAGGGCTCAACACCTTCCTCCATACGCTGAATCCACTCCTCGGGTGGCAGGTCTTCTATTTCTTCTTGGTACATCTTCCAGAATCTAGAATGGCTAATCTCTTCTCTTATGTCTTCCCTGTGTACGCAGTGTGCAAGTATGTAGTCTGGTGTTGCAATACCGCTTTTGAAAATGATCCCCCTTGTGGACACGGCATGAACATTTTATCCGCCATGCCTTTTACCCATTGCCCTCTATACTGTTTGATCTTGGGCATATGCGTTGGCAGTGTCTTACAAAGGTGCATGAGAGGAGTATCCCCCAAATTTGCAAGTCTCAATTGACTGTTAATGCTTACCGGACTGTTAAATAAACGTTATACTTTTGCTTAGATCACCACTTTTCAATCTAAAACGCAACAAATATGAGCATGCACCATCAATCGCTACTCAAGCCTCTATTTTCAATAGCCTAACTGTTCTCTTACTTAGTATATCTATTCTCTTGATTGGCGTATCTATTCACTTGATTGGCACCAATCACTTTGCTAAGCTCGATCACTGTTGCTCCTCAACTTTTTCAATTTTTTCACAACTTCTAACACTCTTTTATATTTTACCTCAACAAACAATATTCAGACTAGTCAAAAATGTACACATTTATAAACACTGTGATCCCCTTATCTCTCGCCTTTCCTTTATACCCTATACAGGGTTTGAGACGTCACCTTACATAGGGCCTCATCACGTGTTTGGCGGTAACCCTTATATCCAGCAGTAGCGCTATTACCACTGGATTTAAGGGTCTGCCAAATCAGGGCTCAGCAGACATCTCCCCAGCTCTGAGCTGGAGGGAAATCTGCCGAAAATGTGCGCTCATACCGCCGGTGGGAAATCCACCGGCGGTATGAGCACGAAATTTCCCCATTGAGCACAATGGGGAATCGGGTATTCCCGAATGGGCTCAATGGGGAATGGGAACTTCCAATACCGCCAAACCCGTGATCCGGTGCTAATAGCGCCTGGGGGTTTGGCGGTAGGGCAGATAGCATCAGCGCTATTAGCGCCGGCGTTACCGCCCAACTCGTGATGAGGCCCATAATCCTGATTACGTGTTATATGTTTCTGCTCTTCCCTTGTTGGGATTTGAGACGCCCCCTCTAAACTCCCTTGGGTCAGGACTCGTAGGCGCTATGTTTTCTCTTCACAATATTTCCTGTTACTGAAACAATTATCATAATTCCATCCACTTTATTTGCCATTCCCCTTAGTCTACTCACCATTCGTTAATGGACTTGAGGCCTTCTGTATCGACTGCTCCTTCAAACTGATCACTTTACCTTACATCCGCAGAGGGCCCGTGGAAACCAGGCAGGGATTTCGTCAAAGGGGGACCTGCACATCGTCTCGATTTTTCTTTCAAGTTTATTTCTATCGGCTGCTCTACACAGGAGACCCTGTCCTTTTCCAGCTAATGGTGGAGGATCCCTGATCGTCTGAAATACTGGAGTAGAACTAGTTTGGATCTTTTCCAACCATCCGCATCGCTACCACGTGAGCTTATGGCCCTTAAGTAACGTGCATGCAATGGATGGGGTTGCAGAATAACTCTGAGTCCAAATAATCAAACCAACTCAGGAAGATGGCAAAGATACTGTTTTATTAACAATGATCTAAAACAGGGAGTTACAACAGACATCAACAGATGTTCGCTCAGACTCTCAATGATTTTCTCATAAAAAATATCCCTATATGCCAAATATACGTCAGAGGTGATGCCAAATTATGTCGAAAATAATAGAAAACCTATCAAGGGGTGGGAGTGGTTAATGGAGACTTCTAAATATACTTTCTATAGGGACTAGAACTGTGATTGGCTGCCCACTGTCAGGTGGACAATCTATGCCTATCTCTAAAACATGTCATCTTCAAAATTATTAAGTACGCAGTTTATCATTGGTCTTCAAACTATAAGGCCCTTCGTTATACAGCCCTCTACAATTGGTTGGCACACTCGTGCCTTGTCTGGAACATTCGGTTCACTTAGCAGCAGGTATGCCCAGACACAGATGCCAGGAGATGGACTTGACTTTACTTCCCCACCCAATTAGCCCAACATCGCTCATCACTCATGCCTTTTGCCATGAAAATTGTCTTTTTACTTGGCCTTGCAAAGTATCCTTGTCTCTGGGAATATATGGTAGTGCAGGCACTCCCTATCATTATTCTATGACTCCAAGCTAAACTCTATTTCCATCCTTAGCTCATGTGACAGGAGACCACAATGTGGTCCATGTTGCAGCATTTAAATGTCTTAAAGGAATAAAACTTGGCACCCTTGGTGTTCTTTCTTTGCACCTTAACAAGGGATGATTAATTCCTTGCAGGTTCACTCCTTTCCAGAATAGATAATTGACTTTGGTTGCTTCTGTTTTGATACCAGGCCAGACAGCCTCGTCAATGTGCTTCCATGATCTTAGCTTATTCTTGCTGCAACACAGTTCTCGCCTTTTCTTCCTATGGGTCCTGGCTTGCTAAATTCATGACAGTGATGTCCAGCTCCTATACAATGGTGGCTTTGTCTGCAATCTATTCACTACAGCTTCTATGATGACTTAGTCTCCTTGCATTTCAGTGTCTGTGCAATCATTGAATGGTTGATTTTCTGCAGCAGTTCGCAAACTGCAATCTTCTTCTCACATATGAAAGTTTACTCAATACTTAACTTGGTCATGAGTTTCTGTAGGATCCATGCATTATTTTCAGCCAGTCTTCTCGGGTCATCACACATGTCTCTTGTGACGTCGCTAACTTCTCTTGTTGCTCCTTTTCATATTCCTTCAGGGAGTTCCTCCCTCAGTTTGTCATCTCTTCTAGAATACATTCAATAAAGTTGTCTCGTTGTTTACCTTCTTTCAAATATCCGGTGCGGTATTAGCACAACTGCTGGTGTCAAAAATGGCACGATCTCAGGCTTTCAACATATAGGAGATAGGGAGGCGGGATTGCCTGCAGAGGCATGTAACTGCTCCTCTACAAGCCAATAATTCATGTTCTAGACAGTTTCTTTTTTTCTATGTGAAATGTTCACTTCTCAAGTGATATTGTTAGCCCCACATTCCAGATGATGTCCAGCCCCTTGTTAAGTCCTTAGTCATGCTCAAGGACATTGCGCTCCCATATCAACATGTTACCCCAATAATATCTCATGCCACGCATTTCACTAAACAGGCAGTACATAAGTTCTTGTAAAATAATAGCAGCAGAAATCAATCCAAAAGGCATTATTTTGCATTGGAGAAGACTATTAAGCGTGCCATCGGATCCACCTTGGAGGGATGCCAGTTTAACTAATAGTAAGGGGAGTTAAGGTCAATCAATTAAAACATTATGCATTGGTGACTTCCGCAGTCTGCTTTGAGATGTTTGGGAGGGGAACACCTCTGTGACAATGGTCCTGTTAATCTATGATGGCCAATTCAAAGTGTCATTGGACCATTATTTTATTTTATTGTTTAAAGTGCAGGCTTAGATAGAGAGCAGCAGAGTTCTGTAGAGAGTGTGGGTAACCGGCATTTGGGCTGGCATCTTTTAACAGTAGTGCAGTACTGTAAGGTTTGTGCGTCGGTATGAGCATCCATAGAAATTAGTCCTTGGTAGGGTGTTGTTAATAGAGCCATGTTTTGAGAGATTTGCGAAAATAGAAAATTGTGGAGGTATTCTGAGACTACACCGGGATCGAGTTCCAGAGTGTGGGTGCACGACAAAAGAACGATTGTTTGCGGGTCCTCTCTTTGCAAACGAGTTGTGATTGAAGCCGGTTGGTTGATTTGCTGTGTGAGGAGCGGCTAAGCTCCACCAGAGATCTGGAGCTTACCCGCCAGCTACCTTGGTGTGCTACTCGTGAGTAGTTTGTAGAAGATACATGCAGTTTTGAACAGTATCCTGCTTCGAGTGGAAGCAGCCAATGTAGTTTGTGTAGGATGGAGATCATTTGGTCAAATGTCCATGCCCCCATAATAAGAAGTGCTGCAACATGGTGGACTACTTTTAGGGGAGCCAGGTGAGCAGCTGGGAGCCCTGTCAGAAGAGCATTTCCCCCATCCATGTTTGAGACCACGAGGGCCTGCAATATGGCCTGAAAGTCCTCTTGCGCGATGAAGGGTTTGATTTTTCGAAGGATAGAGATTCTGAGCCAAGCTAATTGGGCCTTCTTGGCTATGTGTTTCTGGAAGGACACATTCCTGTGAATGGTCATTTGGTTTCCTTGCCAAAACCATGGGACTAACATTCTGACACATGAGTTCTCTCTATGATTCCTACATTGACTAGTCTGGCCACCTCCACTTTGACTTCCTCTGTCGGGCCAAAGGCACTTTCCTGACCTTCATGGTCAGCAGTACCACATCTGTCTTTAAATTAATCATATGCACAAAACCTTTCAATAACTCTGTTTCATTTCTACAACACATTCACAAACTACAAACTCATGCCATCTTATTCCTAAATAGGAGAGGATCCTTTGTATATTTCCACTGTCAGTATTTGTTCTTGATGATTGGTATCTAATTTGATACCAATTTAAGACTGACCTTCTCAACTAAGAAGGTTCCCACCTTTCTTCATCACCTGAGGGACGCTCTATACTTTGCGTTCCTTAAACTGTAATGTGGCTTTGAATTCACTCACTATGTCGATGGGTACTTCCTCATACACATCGACCTGTAGATCGTTCTCCACTACTGTAAAGCTATGGAAGATGTTCCTCACGATATGAATAGTCACCAAAGTGTTGTCTACTGCGCTGTCATTAAAGGTTCTACACTGATACAATGTATCACAATGTTGGCATATGGCTTCTGATTTGTATTGATGCTTCACACTGCCCTGATCTACTGCAGTTCTACTTTGTCTCCCAATTGACCTGGGGCTGAGACTATTCACTCAATGATCTCCTCAATGGATTTCCCTCTGGATACAAATGATATTGACCCCACATTAATCACAGTATTTGACCAGGTGGCCTATGTTGCCATAACGATTCGGAAATGTGGCTGCAAGAGTCCTCCTTTTGCCAATGATTACTCTGTACTTCCCTGGGTAGAATAAACTGCTCTAGCATTAACATTGTTGGGCGTTCCACTTTTAACAGCACTTACTTGAGGATGAGCTTTAGTAGATTCAGACTTTGCCTCCTTTATGCAATTTTCAGTATGTTAGACACCTTTTGCAATCACAGTTACTTCATCTAATGTGGGATCCTTTTTTGATACGCTTCTTCAAGCATGTTGTGATTGTTACATAAATTGATCCTGTAAGTAAGGCCTCAACCAACAGATGGGCCCCTGCCCCTCCAAAACCATTAAGGACACCATTGACTCTCTCGCTCCAACCTTGGCTGATCTCTGCAATCTCTCTTTTGCCACTGGCGTTTTCCCAACCTCTCGTATGAACTCCCTCGGCTTAAGAAACCTTCTGCCAACCCCTCCATTCTATCAAACCACTGCCCCATCTCTATCACCCATTTACTGGGCAAACTCCTGGAGAAGCTGGCTATCTCACAGCTCACAGTACACACAGAATCTGCTGGTTGCCTTCACGACCATCAGTCTGGCTTTGGAGCATCCAGAGGCACAGAAACTGCTCTTCTGAACACCTGGGAAGACCTGCTATCAAATATTGACACTAACACTCCCTCTGTCCTCATTCTTCTTGACCTCTTCTTTGACACAGTAAACCACAACATCCTGATTGCATGTCTCTGTGACACCGTTAGAATTACTGGCCAGGCTCTGGTGTGGTTACCTTCTTCCTGTCTGACCGCCCATTCCAGGTGGTACTTGGGCCCTTTCTCTGCAGTATCACTCCCTCAACCTGCAGAGTCACCCAGGGCTCTGACCTTTCCCCCTGGTTCTTCAATGCCTACATGGCTGCCCAGTCATGTGAGAGTGCCAGTTTCACCTCTAATTTCCAGTGTTATGTGGATGACATGCAACCCTCCTTCAGGCTACCCTGAGCCACATCCTCTACCATGCTAATATCTGACTGTCTTTCTGCAATTCAGTCATGGTGTGCAGCAAACAACCTCTGCCTCAACGCCAGTAAGACAGAGATAGTTTGCATTAGGACTCCTGCTCCCACTTTCCCACTCTCACTCTGGCCGGCCTCCCTTGGCCCTGCACCCGCACCGACATGCGAGGCAGAAAACCTTGGGGTCATCTTCAACTACACTCTCTCCTTCTGCACTCATATTTTCAAACATCTCTAAAAAGTCCAACTACCAGCTGCAGCTCCTCAGAGGTACTTGTCCTTTTCTCACCTTCTCCCAGAGGCTCGCTGTCTCCAGAGCCCTGGTTCTCTCAAGGCTTGACCACTGCAACTGTCTCTTTCTCAACCTCCCTACCTCGGCTCTGCGCCCTGTGCAACTCATCCAGAACAGAAGTGCAAGACTTATCCTTGGCCTCAAGCCCAGGGACAGCATCTCTCTGGTGCTGAAATACCTCCACTGACTCGCTTGGCTGAAAGAATCAAGTTCAAGACCCTCTGCATTGTCCACAAGGCTTTCTGGGCCTGGGACCCACCTATCTTTCTTCAACGCCTTCCTAAATACTGTCCATCCTGAGCCCTCCGCTCATCTACCTGCAACCTTCTTCAAGTGAGCCGGTTCTCTAAGCAGAGATTTGGAGGGAGATCTTTATCCTCAGCAGGGGCCTCCTGCTGGAACAGCCTCCATGCTGCCCCCTGTCTTGAGCCTGATCTCCAGAAACGCCTTAAGAAATTCCTCTTCTCCTCTTCCTTCTCTCTCCCTCTATCCTGATAACCTCTATCGCGCTCTGAGCACCTTGAAACACTTGCCTTGCATAGGTGGTTTAAAAATTAACATTACCATACCATACCATACCAGATTTGCACTTTACCACCAGGCCTCTTAAGGTGCTGGCAAATTCCTCTTTCGCCTAATCCCTTTTTGCTCTCATGTGCAAAAATGACATTTAGGCATGCTTTTAAACCTGCTTACTGACTCTACCTGCCGCCATGCTTCTTCGTTGTACCATGATGTGTGCTTACCTGATGTAGCCCCACATAATATGAGGCTTTCCCGGTCTGTATACTTGCTCCTATTGTGTCTCATGATGTCTGCATGCCTGATGTAGCCCCACATAGCATGAGGCTTCCCATTTTGTATACTTGCTCCTATTATGTTCCATGATGTCTACATACCTGATGTAGCCGCCCAGAACATGAGGTGTGGCTTCCCAGTCTGTATACTTTCTACTGTTATGTCCCATGATGTCTCCACACCTGATGTAGCCCCCATGAAATGAGGTGAGGCTTTTCCAGTCTGGATACTTGCTCCTATTCTGTCCCATGATGTCTACATGCCTGATGTATCCCCCCGTAACATGAGGTGAGGCTTTCCCAGTCTGTATACTTGCTCCTATTGTGTCCCATAATGTCAGCATGCCCCCAGTAACAGGAGGTGAGGCATGTCAGCGATGGCTCACACCGGCCGCCGTTACGCTGTAATCCTAATGCATATTCTTCTTCCAATGATCTTTTAACAAGCACTTACTATAACTAGAGCCTAAATGCCCTCGGCCTATGTGCGTTGAAACACATGCAAATAAATAATAATGTGGCAATGCACTAGTGAACTAGAATTTTGTTCTGCTTGGTTGCGTAATGTTTATGAAATTTCCTCAAGCTTTCAAAGTATCTCCACATTCTGCATCTGGTGGAGCTAGAAGCTTCTGAAAGATGTTTTGTCTTTCATGACAGTCATTGATAAAGTAATGATATGATATGATTGGTTATTTATAATGCGCTTAATACAAAGAGGTTTCTAAGCGCGGACCTGGGGTTCGAACCCGTGTTGCTCCGTGTCGTCTTGCTTCCAAGGCGAGCACGTTGCCCCTGAGCTATCTTTCCTATCAATGGTATAAACTGGATGATAACTGTGAAGCACATCATTTTAAAAATCTTCCTTCCGATCCGTGCACTATCCACTCTCCAAGAGAGGGAAGGACTCACGTGTGTCCTGATACATTTGTCATGTCTTGGTGATCTGGATATTTGTTGATGTCACTGTGAAGGTGTTTTGCTGTTGTGATCTGTATACTTAGTGGGCAGAGTGAGAGCATGGAGCACAACCTTTCCTCTCCCCCTGTTTTGTGGTACATTTGTGTAGGTAACTTCACCTTGATCATTTGTCCATGAGGTAGCACAGACCATAGACAGTACATGAATGTTCAATATTGACTTTTGGTTCTTTGGTGAGTCTAATCTCTCTAGCCAGTCTGGGTTACTCGAAGACAGTTTTATTTTCTGCTTTTCTGGGTGCATCGTTTAGACGTTGCATTGAAACATCATTATAGATTATGCACAAAGGTTGTTCCTAACTTCTCAGTCCTGACGTCATCACTTTCCACCACAGTGCACACTGATGTACATCATTATTGCGGGTCTAACAAGCAGCCCAGGATGCAATTATGTTGAGAATATCACTGAGGTCTAATGGCCACACTATTGAGAGAGGTGTTTTCATGAATGGTGGGTTCGCTCTTCTTTATAATTCTTGGTTGATGCATGCAGAGGTTCACCACATCTGCAATGCATGAAAAAGCAATGGAACATTGCGTTCTTTTTTTGTTATATTATTAATTGCGTTCATTTAATCTTTTATCAATGAGTGGTTCAATGAAACACATTTATTTTCGAGGATATGTCCATTTGTGTTTTAATAACTGCAGCAGTTTCATTCATTTGAAACAAATAACTTGTAAAATACAGCCCAAAACATGATGGCGTGTTCTG
This sequence comes from Ambystoma mexicanum, assembly GCF_040938575.1. Lineage (NCBI taxonomy): Eukaryota > Metazoa > Chordata > Amphibia > Caudata > Ambystomatidae > Ambystoma > Ambystoma mexicanum. Next base: position 681,840,140 of record NC_090929.1, on the reverse strand, counting down.
CAGCAGAGGTCAGGACAAAGGCCACAGTGTGTGGGGATGGCCCAAATATCCTCACAAGGTTTTGTGCCTGTGGAACTGAATAGTTTTTATATTTCATTTTAATTCAGCACTGCTGTCAAGCATACAACACTCCTATTCCTGGTCATAGTCTACGTGACTAATTGACCTCTGCCCTGCAGTAGTACATGGATGAATAGAGGCTAAAACGCCCGCTCAGCCCTCGTCAAAAGATATATCTCCTTCTCCTTGTGCGGAAAGGTGAGCCAAGGGAAGGCTATATTCTTAAGAGGGGTGTGACCTCTTAGGTTAATGTGAGTCCCACTCCAGGGACTCCGGGAACAGATGGGCCCATGTTCCCAGGCTGCCAAACACCTGGGAGGCTGGCACACAACTCCAGTAAGTTCCCGTGAACCACTGTGGCTGATCGAGAGGCAGGCCCTGTTCCAGTAGCAGATCACCCCCAATGGTCCCTGGAGATGGTAAGGGGACAGAGCTGGTCTCTGCCTTAGAACACCTGCCTCCACCTCACAACTGGGGAACTTCTGAGAGGACGGCTTTCCAACGGACGGTAGGGTCCAACAAAATCTTCAGGACGGTTCAAGATGATTCCAGATGATTTCAAGAAGTGGTGGGAGGCCCCTTCTTTTATAGGAAAAAGTCCCCAAGTGATTGGACTAAAGCTAGCCCTGTAAGGGCTCCAATCCCTGCTCTTGAAATGAGTGAACTTTGTCCCTTTGATGTCATACCCAACGTGACTTGCTCCAGAGTAAGTGGAGAGGACTGGAAAGAGAAAGAGAGCAGGGACAATAAATATATGCAGAACCTTCCAAAAACTGTACAGACCCTCTCTGGCTAGGCTAGCTCTGACTCCTCCCTTTCTCAATTGGATCAAAAAGCCTTTGAAATTAAGCATCCCGGTGTGAGTCCTGGCTCTCTGCAAATAGGTGTGCCTCTTGGTTTCTGCTCTCATGCCAGCATCCTATGGAGTGGCTGTCCTTGAGGAAAGGTGCTACCTGCCCTTTACAAAGGAACAAAGAAAAGCAACCTCTCAAGTTTAGTCCTGTCAGTGGACAGGGGTGGGCGTGGTCTGGTGGAATACACATGATACTTCCAACGCTGAACTGGCCCCACATGCTAACACATGTGCAAAATCAATTTAATGTGGCTTGGATAACTCTGAAAGATGTTGGCCAACATACCCTAACTCAGATACAGCATATATTTACAGTTTGATGTGTCTTCATGGTTATGTATTTTTTGGAACATGGGTGCATATTTTAAATGCAGCCCTTGCACTGCAGAGTCTTTGGTGTCACTGCAGCTGTCAAGAGGGCACCTGTGACCTCTGAACCTGCTCTGTGCCACTGGTAGTGTAGGTGCTGCGAATCAGGATACTGATGTAGTGGGGCACAAGTGCACACCATGATTGTGGCATGGATCTTATGAAATGGGAATCTGATTAGCAGGTTTCCATTTCAGAGATAGAATTACCCACATCATTTTATTATTCATTAATACCTAGTGGGGGTTGTCTTGGCCTCCCAGCCAAATATGAGGTTCAGAATAGGGGCTTTACCACACGGTCGCCATCTTCCACTGCCGTCTAATGAGGTAAGTGGTCCCCTATGGCCGCGTCCCCATCCCACCGCCCCCAGATCCCTTTTCCACATATTTTGCCGTCTCCCATCCCTACCCCACTTACCTTCTGCTTCCATGTCCCTTGCCGCTGCCGGGAACAGTAGTGTTCCCGGTGCATGATTTGCCATTATGGAAAGGGAGAAGGGACAACGTGTAGTCCCCCCTCGCCCCCTGATCGATGGCAGCCATATTTTGTTGTTTATTTTTGAGTTGAGAAACGGCAAATACATCCTTTCTAAACTTTAAAAAAAAAAATACTATTAGTATTCCGGTACAACGTCCCGGAATATTCATAGCAATATTATCCTTGCAGGGGGGACACTACTGGGCCTGGTAATGATCGGCAAAGCCTTCACTTTGCTGAGGCTTTTACCTGGCCTGAGGCATTACCTGGTCCAGTAATGCCCGGCTGCTATCCAATATTGCTTAAATAAAAATGCAAAAAAGCCAGGGCTTTCACACCCTTGCCAGATGGAAATTCATCACAGTCCACGTTTTATTAAAATCTATTTAAAGGTCTGTTTAATTTTTTTCTTTGGACAATTAAATGCTGTCCTTCTGACTGAAATCCTCCTTCAAAAAAAGGCATCCTACTAGAATCTTAATCTATAAAATAAAGGGAACTGTAACCAGCCTCCCCACTCTCCAAACTGTCCCCAGACTTGTAAAACCCAATGAATTATCATCCTTAGGTTTATAACTTGAACTTCTTAAGCAGTATAATATAAACCCTGTGAAAATAAATTTGTTTTGAGCTCATCCAAAATAGTTTGATAGCGTTTACAATGATCAAAATATGTCTAGATTAAAAAAAAAATCCCATGTGATGAGGAACATACGAGGCCTGTTTTAATCCCGTACTGGTGGCGGTCTGAAAAAAAAATGTAACAAAAAGAAAAAGAAATTGAAAAATAAATATGTCACCATTTATACAGAGAGGAATTGATGTCAGTGTGTACATACAGTTTTGGTACTGAATATTAGTGGGTGGGTGGAGAATTGTCTAATATTTGCTGGTAAACATTTTTAGAATTAAATATGTAAAATGATTACTTATGTGTATTTTTATTCAGGCACTCTAATTTAGAGAGGTGTATTTTGTGTAATGATTTTAATGTAATGATGCGAATACAATGAATGTTGTGCATAAACCGTTAAAATACTTTATTCAACATATAATAAAGTATTTTCCTCTAGTCTGCAGCTTGGGTGGGGCACTTTCGTGATTCCTTCTGTGCGAATAACACACGTTTGTGTTCAGAGACAAGAACTAAAGATACTCATCAATGCATGAAAGTTGCGTTCCCCACTAGCGCTTTTAACAACAGGGTGTGCGATTCAAGATTCAGTTAACATAGAAAGAGGCCGCTGCAAAAGCGCTCCCTGTGTCCTCCTTTCCATGTCTCACGAGGAAACACAGGCTGTGGAAAGACTTCGACACAGTGTGTGAGAGGCCCATCATTTGCGGTTATAAAACATTGTTTGGGTTCTACAGGTGCGCCGTTTAATGGCGCCAGAATCACCTCGCACCAAGCCTAGCATGGATCCACCGTGAGCGAGTGCTTAAGAGCCACTGACTCGTCTCTGCTGCTGACAAACAGTCTAGAGTCAACCCGCGGTTCTGTTCTGCTTTCCTCTCTCCTTTCTCGCGATTTTTTTTTTTTACTAGCAATTTGATGTTTGATCATTCGAGGCAATGAGGCGGAGGGTAATTTACGTTATCAGGAAGGTATGAGGGGTGCTCGGAACCCAAGCGCAAGGCCCATTCCACTGCTAAGGCGCCATCGTAATGTAATGAGACTCCAGTCAAGTGGAGCTAGTAATGGAGGGGAACAGTTCACATTCATCTACCTACCTGAGCCTGCATGGACGACGACAATAACTTTTACAAGGGGCGGCGAGGAGGGGACCGGGAGAGTGGAAACAAGGGGAAGGAACCGGCGCCATGAGCACTCCCTGTCTCCCTGCAAGATGTGCTGACACCACATCCTTCAGGCTACGAGGGACAAAAAAATTAAGCACAGCGCTGCAACGAAAACAAGTTGTTCAAAGCACTTAACCCTTTGTATCTGCGTGACAGGAGTAGCGCGCTGCTACGGCACGCTCTCTCTCTCTCTCTCTTCTTCTGTGGACAAACACGTACACACGTGGCTGAGAATAAAGGATTTCAAGTAAAGAAAGCCCTCTCTCATCTCTTGCTCTGGCAGCACTGCAAAGACAACGCTGAGGAGAGTGAGCACTGCGTGAGAGCTAGTATATCAGCAACACTGCTTGCTTCTCTGCATTTTGGCAATAAAGGAATACATAATGTGCAGTCGGGAACGGCAAACAGGAGAATATGGTATCCTGTAAAGAAGCAAACAATGGCGAGAAAAGAGACAGGGCATACATTCACAGGTACTGGCAGTCATTTTAGAGATTCATCTTATTGGGAGGGGTGTTCTGGCCAAGGTGGACAAATGCTAAAACGACCCTGAAGTGGACATGATAAAAGTAAATGATTGAATACGAGTATGCTGCAATTCAATGGCCCACAGTCCACAGAACAAGCTATATTATATAGCCTGTGTATTGGTTGAAAGTGTATCCCTTTTTGTGTTTATACTGGCAGATAGTTGACTCACCAAGCACAAGGTCCAACATACTGTGGACCAATTGGATTTTTGTTGTGATTTCGAGATATTTCATGACAATGTTTAAAATGATGAAACCAACATGCACACTGAGTGATATTGCAATCAAAATGGTAATTAAAAAGGCATGAATAAAAATTATGGAAAATGGGGACATAAGATTTCTGCTGACCTTTTACAGCTGTATCAACAAGTGTAAAAAACATATTTCCCCGTTGGCATGCAACCATTTCGATCCCTTGCCACTCTACTTCTCTGAGGTTCTTTCTTAACTGCTATCCCCTTTGGAGAGCCACCATTGCCGCAAGAAATTTTGGATGAGAAGTCACCTTTCAGTTCCTTCCAGGCCCTCATTTGTGAATCCTTTTTGTGATCGTGCCCTTGGGTATTGCCAGTGACATATTATCTTCTGGAGGCCTCCCGACAAGGCAGGCCACTGCCGAAAAGGGCCAGGAGAACATTTTTAAGATGACAATTTGATCATTCTAAACTGGTCCATTTTTCATCTGACATGATATTATCCACTTTAATTTGTTCACTATTTACAATTTTTTAAATTATTGTTCTATTTTAAGATAGTTAGTCTAATGGTTTTTCTTTTAATAGAATACACATCTTACACTAAATGTGACTGGAATATGCACCTTGGACATAGCTTCAATGTATCTTCTACTTTTACTGCCAAAATCAGATTTAATCATCCACTTGAAACATCAAGTTAAAAATTGATATGTAGGGGTTGCAGGCTTAATTAGCATAAAAGCAAATACATTAAAACGTTGTATTTTAAATACCTTTTATTTTTAAAATGTCACCTAATTACGGGTTGTGATCTCACAGGATATTTGTGACAAGTGGTACATAAAAATTAATATATGTGGTAAATGTGTTTTATTTACCCCATGCCATATTTTGTACATATTTTTTTATTTTTTTATTTAATGACAGTATTTTCTATGGATCCCACAAAATACATATTTCATGTTATTCACACTTGTAATTAGATTGTATCTTAAAAATAAGGCATATTTAAATGTTTATTTGCTTTTACCATAAACAACCTATCAGTAATTATAAAGGGATATTCCCTGAGTGCTCAAACCTTTTATGGCGGTTTCAGACTGCCTCACGAAAAAACACAGAATTTTTGGTGGATGAACCCCAGGGTTACATTTGGATGAGGGTTTCAAATCCTGCAGTGACATCCAGAGGCTCGAAACAACTCAAACAGGGAGTTTGACTACCCAAATAGAGGCCCCAAACTATTTGCAGAAGTTCCAAGGATCACACTTACTCACTTCCTGTTTTCTGTGTTTTCGTTTTGTTTGGCTTCAGAGAGTAATGCACAGGACAGTATCACCAATTGTTGCTTTAGGTGTGTTGGTGTTCTTTTGGCAGGCTTTAGTCCATTTTTAGGAATTTGTTTTATTTGTTGGTTGATGATCCTTTATAGACCCCTTTTGTCTGCTTTAAGTTGGTTGTGGGTGTGGGTTTTAGCTGGTTCCTGTTTAAAATGTTTTCCAATGTGTGTTTTTAGCATCCCTCTCTTATCACCCCTTGTATAACCTTACACACTTATGAAAAAAATAAATCAAAACAAAGTTCCCCTTTTACTTTTTCTTGTTCCTTTTCACCTTTATATCACTCACATGACACAAAAACAAAAAAAAAGTCCATCTTCCACTTTCCACTGTACATTTTTCACGTTGTGTCACATAACAAATAACAGGAAAAAAAACTCAGAGCTTACTTTTTTATCCAACCTGTGTAGGATTGGAAGTTCTTATCTTTTCCCTTCTCTCTAGTATTCTTTGTGTGGTGTGTTCTGACAACCCTTCCATTTGACCCTGTAAATCCTGCACACATGCACTTGTTTGGCTTAGTCATTTATCTTGTTTTGAGTTTGTCAACATTCATTTTACCTGGAGGGTGAGGCGGTGGGAGAAAGCAAACAAAAGGACCATCAGAAAACAAGAAAAGACTTGGCAACAATCCCGCAGCACATCCAACCTCGCCATGCTCAAGGAACTCTGTGCCACACAGATGACTGATGACAGGTGTAAAGGACAACTCTTACCAGAACACCATAGCCAAGCAACAATGAAATCAGAGCCCTCTTGAAAGTCATCAAGCTTTGTATTAACCCTCTATCCCACCTAATTGTACTGCTGGAGGAAAGGGAGTCCTCCTTGGGTGAAAAGTCATGAAAGGAGGCTTCAGGAATCTGGTGATGTCATCACTCCTTCCCCAGAGGTAGACTCTCATGTGGCTAGGGGACGGCAGATTCTACCTCATCCTGAGCCCTGGGCTTCTATGTGACAGAGGGTCACATGAGGGGTGGCAACCCTCTGGGGGAGGTACAGACATCAGCAGATGAGACATGGTATCCCCCTTTCCCTTTTAGGCATATGCCCCCCATTGCTCATGCATTGATGGCTTACTGTGATAATCCCCTTCAGCAACCCGTAAAAGCCTGCTGACGGTATCCTTCAATATTCTGTAGCAATCCGAATGACAAAGACTGAGACACGAAAGAGGATTACCCTGTTGGGAGAGACTCCCAGATATGCCAGAGTATGGCTGGGAGTCCACCGACTTAGAGGGCCCAACCGCCTCCCCGGAAAAAACTGAGGACTCAGACAACCGCAAGTACATACAGTGGTTTATTACAAATAAAACCAACAAGGATCAATGCAAGAAAACAGGAATTCTCTGGTACATCTCATCATTCCATGCTGTGCAACCTGGTTTTGTGTGACTCTGCCATAATCACTTAGGCCCTTTCCCAAAAAAACCTATCAGCATGAGGGATTGGGTATTGAGAGTTCTTTAACCTATACAGTCCACTATAGATGTTATCCTACTGGTTCTTACATGTCAGTTGGCTGGCCTGTCCCGTACCCTAGAAGATATCTATTAGGTTCATACCCCTTGCCATCCGCCCATGGGTTTCTAAGCTGTGATTGGTTAGAGCTGAATCCTTCAGGCCTGGGAACTGATTGAGTTCTCAGCTTGCTGTGCACCTCTTCAAGGTGATGTGAACGATTATGTGTCTGTATTGTAACTTGTGTGTACCATCTTTGCCTATGAGACTATGCTCCTCACGTCACAACACTTGTTGCAGTTCACGTCTGGTTTGCGGGGATTGGCTCTGCTTTCCCACCACAGATTACTGTCTATTGTTTCATTTGGCTGTACCACGTGTTTAGGGACCATACATTTGAGCTCCTCAGCTCACATTTATGAGGATTTATTCTGTTTTTCTGCAGCGGGTCCCCTTGTCGTCTGGAGATTGGAATGTTTCCTTATATCTCTGACCTTGGCTGTGTGCTTGTCTTACACGTCTTGCTCCATGTGCAGCCTGAATCAGCTTTTGCTCGTCTCATGCTCAGTGGCTTGAGGCCTGCTGTCATATTCCTAACCCTTGTAATGCGGTTTCCACATGGTCCATGCTGAGTTTACCTATAGGTTAATTATAAATGGTTCGATAAGGTTCCATTTATACTTCTTTATTCCCTCACGACTATTGGCTTTAAGCATCAGCAAGCTTGCTCAGGACCTCCTGTGCCTTGCGGCTCTGCATTGCTGCATCTGTCTAATGGCAAAAATAATAAAAGCATTGATAGTGTGTATATGTATCTGTCCTCTGGCTATAGGATTGTGCATGTATGTTCTTCATGTATATGAGTGTGTTTTTGTGTGATGCAGTGCAGGACTGCGAGTATGCTTCATATCTAACGCTACGTTGTGATGTCACTAATGATGTCAACACAATGGCTTCTTGGTGCTTAGTCGAGACTGTCCACATAGGTTTCTCTGTCCACAATCTCCGGTTCTTCTCCTACACACAGACACACTTGCATAGAGTTTGGCCTGTGTGGCTGCCTGAGAGGATACCTTTCTGTGTACTTGTCAATCATTGGTGCAGTCGGGATCTGTCCAAAATAAGACAAATAGCAGCCAGCATTTCTGGTTTTTCATCCCGACATGAACCTGGGGGTGAAGTGGGGCATCTTCAGGATACTCTCTTCAGCCGCCCCTCTGGTCGACCTGTCAACCACATCCTTATATGTTAGCCCTTTAGATGTTGGTTGCCATCATTTTGGAATTCCTTCAAGGTGTCCATAATAATTCACATGATCATCAAAAGTCCACTCATATAACTGCACACTCCTTCCGTGTTGCACCACACCCATTTCCCTTTGTAGTACTTCCCATCAAATGGATTATCGAGCTTCATTGCCTCAAGTGGGAATAGTGGACAGTTTGCTATTTGTTCTCTCAATTTGTCTCTCTCCTCCACTATCTTGCCCTTTGCTCCTCCTATCTTCACATCCATCAGGACCTTAATTCCAATAGTCTTCTCTGCTATTTTCTGGCACTTGACGATACATATTTTCACCACACATAGTGTCACTCCCACCAGAATAACTGCTCCCAATAATACCGCCTTTAGTCTGTCTGAAAGCCATGATGGCATCTATGACCATATGTATGCTATCCAGCTCTGGTCTTTCCCAGTCACCTTGGCTTCTTCCTCCATCTTTGTATGCATCTGGGATAGTTGGGCTACTGCCACTGTCAGTGTGCCGTTATTTTCGTCGATGGCAGGTGTGCATGTGCAACAGGACCTTCCAATTTCTGCGCAAACCCCTCCTTCCATTGCTGTCCATAAACTCAGAGCATATCTATTCTAGACCACCATCAACCTTACTCATCGGAACTCTTCCGTTATTGCGTTGAACCCATTCACTGTTGAATTTATCGTCACCATCAGCTCCAACCGGGTAATCTCCAGCCACTTCACATTCGTATATGTCTGTACAGATGGAACAAATGATGCGAAGAACATTTGCGTTCTGCTAAACAACCTGTGTTCTGCTGGCACCTTATCCAGAGCTGCTTCTTATTTTAGTAAAAAATAGTTGCTTCTCTTCACTCTACTTATTTCCTCCGACTTTTGCCTCTTGCCTGTTTGTTCTTCCACAAACCTTTTCTTCCTTTTGTTAGTGTCCATCTTCGGGAAGTCGTCAAGCTTCACATCCTTTCGTGGCACGACCAATGAGGGCATATTGGTGTGTACCAATGATCAAACTCCTCCCCAGTTGGGTGACAGCTTATTGTATGCCTTGGACCCACATGCACAGTAGTGATCCATCAGTACTGCAGTGCCTATCCTCATCGCTGCATGCTGTTTTATGCTTCGGCATCCTGTATTTTACCCAACTTCCATCTCACCGTCATTTTGGTAAAAGTGTGCTGGGATTTTCAGGGGTATTATAGGCATTGGCCCAGCTTCATTTTCCACCCAACTGAGCAACATTGCACTGTAATCCCACTCCTTCAGGCACTTGTTGTTTTCTTTTTGTACCTTGTTCACCGGTGATTGTGCTAGAGTGAGCCTCTTGCTTCCCATCACCCCATCCTACCATCCATCCTCTGTGTATACTTGACCATACACAAGCATTTTTGGTCTTTCCCAGCACCCAGGTTCTCCTCCTATCTCCTTCACCCTGGTCCATGGGCAGGGCAGTCCTTTCAACATTGTAGTCTTTTTGTCTCCTTTCTGAGGCCCAACAGTTATGTACTGTATTGCTTCGTCTAACTGCCAGTAGTTGTTCATCATGACAAGAGTCTTTATGTACCTATCTTCATACAGGAAAGTTGCTTGAGACATCCATCTCAATGATGCTGTTTTCCCTTGTAATCTTCCTCTAGTCGTTACCATTGACAGGTAAATCATGCATTGGGCTCTTGCTGCTGCTATTTCAGTTGCTATGTATGTTCTGGAGGCACTCATGGCAGAGGTGATTAATGAGCAGACATAACAGCTCTCCCCAGTGGTTTCCTCACCTACATTTGTCATGTGCTTTTAACACATGTTATTAGACAACTGAGCAGTGTCGGTGAGAAAGAGATCTACCCCCTTCATGTCTGTGTAAACACTGGCTTACCTCTCCTTACCGTGCTTGCAGTTCTCTTCTGTCCACCTGCTTGGGTCAGGGCAATGTTAGTAGAGGATACAGCGGCAGCGCTAGCAACAAGCAAAATTCCCCAAAATATAAATGCAAATACTCCACTTGGAATAAAGAGACAAAACAGTATAATCAAATGTTTTCTTATTTCACCCCTCTTTTACTTGTGCTGCTTAATCCTGGTGCAGCTAGAAGATATAATTGCCCGCCTGAAATGTGCATAAAGTGGCATTATTGTGTTAGTATCAAGTTAATCTTTAAGCTCTGTGAACCATATAGTCGTTGATGGCAAATATGAACAACTGCTATCACAGGTCTCTAATTCCGTGTTCCCTTAGTATGGAAAGAACAGAAGGATTTCCTTGTCCAAGTTGTGGGTACACTTGGGCCAAATATTTGTAAAGGCAAGATAGTATACTCTGGCAGAACTGGCCCGAAATCTGCTGGGTCTTCTCACAATTTGGACAAATTGGTTTGAGAAATTATTGCGGTGAAAATCAGCAGGTAACATATGCAATCATCAATTATTACAGTCGGCTTTATTTGTAGAGAATAAAATAACAAACACACAGTGTATCCTCCCTCTGGATGTGCTTGTATTCCTTGCCCTAACTCTACTGCCCTTTGAGCGAGTAACCATTCGGTATCCTCCACATGGCAGTGTAAGTTCAAAATAGTCATTTTGCTCCTCCTACTGCTGATCATTGGCCCTGTTCAGCTTGTTGCCAGCCGAGGCTGCTGCTTGGTAGCGCTTGACATCCACCAAATAGTTCCAAATGTTTTTTCCTGCCAATCTGACAGCCTTTTCTGCCATATCCTCGATGATGTGGGGTCCTGTGAATCTTGGAGCATCCCACCATCTCACAAAACTTCTGAGATGCACTGTATCAACAACTTTAACACGCTAGTTTGTCCCAGAGTTGTTCAGTTCATTTTCACTGTTGCTTTCTCCGCTGTCTTATGGGCCTCTTTCGGTGTTATTGTATCTGGCGAGAGATAAAAAGGAAGTAATGTAGTCATACATTTCCTGACCTAGCACATATGCACTACTCCTAGCATCCTTCAGTGCCCTTGTGGGTGGAGCCAGTGGGAGTTGCATGCATCGCCCTGTCACCACAACGTGGGGTATTAAATGGTGGTTGGACCCAGGCTTATTTCGCAATGCAAACAGTGCAAAGAGTAGGCAGTGAAGCCAGGTCTTCTTTGTGCTCTGATATTTGCTCCATTCAGGAATTCACACACTTCATTTGCTTGCGGGTGATAAGCACACAAGAAGTTACGTTGAATGTCCAGCACCATATTTATGTGCTTGAACATCTCATTGACGAAGTGAGGGCCATTGTCAGACCGCAGGGGCCTCACACATGCCCCATCTTGATAATAATTCCCGGACCAAGAATTTTGCTGCTCTGAGACCTCAATACATCAGGAGAATGGGCACACAACCACTATCATGTAGCGGTATCCTTGACACACTTGGATCATGTGCGAGATAGTTGACATGTAGATGCTGGAATGGGCCAGCTGGCTGAGTCATGGCTCCTCTCACAACTCTCAATGTATGTCCTGCAGTGAACTATTTACATGTCAAACAATTGCGATGCTTACAAATTCAGCCACGTGTTCTGCCAAATTAGGATAGAACCATGTTTCCCCAATATGGGCAGCAATGACCTCCTTTCCTTTGTGCGTTAGATAGTGTAACTGTGTCAGTACAGTGTTCAATAATGGCAGTGGCATCACCACCTTCCCTGTGTTATTCTGTCACCATAGGGTGTCTGTCAGAGATGCTGTATATCCCCTCCTGGTCCAGAGTTCTTTCTCCTCCCTGGCTGCAGCTCCCTGCAACTCCATAATCTGTGTTTCTGGTAATGCGTCGTACCCTTCCTTCAGTATCATGTTTCTTGCATAATCCCGGGCATGTGATGCTGTCTCCATTTCTAATAGCTCTCCAAAATATGCTGCGCATTTTGTTTCTGAGTCTGCTGCTTTGTTTGCTCTTGAGATAGGATCTGCCCCTCGCGTGTGTGCCTGGCACTTCACTATGGCAATCTGTGCAGGGTACTGTAACTTCAATCAGTCTACCAAATAAAGGTGCATGCTGTACAGGCATCCCATCTGCTCTCCTGAAGCCTCTCTTTGTCCATCGCACCAGTCCTGAGTGTACTGTTGACGTCACGTATGCACAGTTTGAGTATACTGTCACTTCCTGTCCTTTGCTGTGTTCCAATGCTAGTTTTTTAGTACCACTAACTCTGCTGCTTGTGCTGACTAATGTGATGGCACTCGTCACTACCTCACTTGTCCAAACTTCCCTCAATCTCACCAATGCAGTTCCTGTATGCCTAACCCCATCTGTCTGGTCAATTGTTGAAGACCTGTCAATGTACAGCAAGTCTCCCCCTTCAAATACGTCCTCATATACTTTGCAGGTGTGTCACTGAACTCCTGTATGTTTTCTGCACAATCTGTGTGTAGTCATCTTCCTATAGGACATCTGCGAGAAAAATGGATGGATTAGCAAGTCTGCACCTCACTATCTTTAGTGATGCATTTGATCGTTGCACCTCATACCGTGATGCTCTTTGTGTTGTCAGTTTGCACTCTGGCTTCTGCAGTATCGCAAAAAGGGCATTCTCCATGTAAAGAGTGGCAGTGCACCCCATGGTAGTCCCTGCTGATTTCTCCACTGCGAATGCAGTGCCAGCCAAGGCTTCTTCGCACTGGTAGTGTCCTCTCATTACTGAGTTAAGTTTTCCACTGTAGTAGGCTATGGGCGTTTGCCCTAAACTTGTCTTCTGTGTCAGTACTGCCTTCATCACTACTCCGTCAGTGTGTGAGAACAGGACATATTCCTTTATGTAGTCTGCGATCTCTAACACTGGAGCTCTGCACATTGCTTCCTTCGGCTCATTAAATGCCTCAGTCATCTCAGTCGGCCAGTTCATTATCTTGTGTCCCTTCTCTGCTTCCTTCAGAGCGTTCAGTAAAGGCCTTGTGTATGTACTGTAGTCAAAAACCCATGCTCTGCAGTAATTGCAAAACCCCGAGAACTGCTGCATTTCTCTCACAGACATGGGTTTGGCTGTCTTGCGTATTGTCTCTGCCCTTTCTAGTGTGATCTGTCGGCCAATTTGGGAAATTGTCTGTCCAATGTATAGCACTTCTTTCTGACAGTACTGCAGCTTGGCTTTGTCCACCTTGTATCCCTTGTCAACTAACACTGTCAGCATGTCCAGTGAGTCATTTCTACACTTGTCTTCTGTTGTACTGCAAATCAAAGTGTCCTCTGTGTACTGCAGGACCGTGCTCATCCCCTCCAAGGCCGAAATCCTACTGCTGAAAACAACACTGAACACCCTTACCTCCAGACCAGGCTCTCTGCTATGAACCTTGAGAGGTTTACACTGAAGCTGACCACCTGTGCCAAATTCCTTGGATTCCACATCAACAGACACCTATCATTCAAGAAACACACAAACAGCGTGGTACCAACCTTCCCTTTGTGGAAAATCAAGCACCTCAACCAAACAACTGCAGATCTGCTGCCATGGTCGTCCTCTACCCCCCTGGATGGAGGCAATGACTTCCTGGCTTTCCGTTGACCACTCTGGCACCCTTAGATGTGTCCTACATGCTGCAGCATGATATATCAAAGGAGTATACAAATTCAACCAAATCACCCCGACCCGCATCAATCTGCACTGGCTACCCTCCATGCATGTATCACCTTTAAATCCTGCTGCATCACCTACATCTCTCAAAATGTGGCTTTTCCACAGCACCCGACTGTGGACTAATCCCAATGGATGTGCAGAATGCAACACACAGTGCTGCGGTACTGTTAAAAGATGCAGCCCAAACGCTGGCTACCCAAACCTTGTACAGCGTTTGAACTAGGCCCACATTTTTTAAGCAATAAAATCAAATAAAAACAAAAGCCCTCATCCTCAAGTCCCCAAGCTACCTCGCTGAGAAGCTCAGCATCTCCACAGGCCTATGATCCACCAGGACCTGTGCATATGTGAACTCTGCCGGTGCAGGAAGAAAAGACCCAGAAGACACGCCATCTTTGTTCAAGCCTGCAGTCTCTGGAGACTCCTCCGCATTAACACCAGACTCACCCCTCACTTCTACATTTCAGGAAGGAGTTCGAGACACTCCACTTCAAGGAATGGCTTCTCTCTAACACCTCGGTCCACACAACCTAAACTCCCCAACTAACCTGCGACACAGTGCTCGACTCCCTCTTGTTAAATCACCTGGTTGCATATAGATCCTTTGTTGCCAAATTGCCCACCCTCCCCTGCCCCCATTGTTAGGTCCCTGCTCCCCTGTGCTGTTCCTTCGTGATCTGCTTCCCTCACCATGTGCTTCCCTGTCTGACTTATAAAGTGCTTCGTTGCTTCCCGAAGGTAGTACTACGCTCAATGAATACCGTAATAATATTATTGTAAAACGGCAGTATATGCATCCATAATGACATCCACCACTCTTCACACTCGCAGACATCTGAATTTTCCCCATTGCATGTGTCAACAAACCATACATTCCCAATGTATTTTTCCTGGAATTATGGGACTTGTAGTACAACATTACAATGTAAAAGACCAAACCACAAGCCACAGAATTACAAGAAATTAACAGCTCTGTGTGGCTTTCTGATGATGGAAACCTGATAGAGCTCTGTACGCATAGGATTAGTCTTTCACTGAACTAGGCGCCATTTTACAGCAAACACGTGTCAAAACCTAAAAAAGAATGGTGGCACTAAAAATGGTGGCGCCGGCTGGGATGATCTATTTAAACATCAAGTTCTATAGGCATGTCCTTGAGGCATCCAAGAGATTTTCTGAAAAAAAAATCAGGTGCTTAAATTCCTCCTGTGCAGGCCTTCCCAAAACCATGCCTCCCTTCAAAAGCTGACTGTCATTACAGAGAACATCCCCCAGTAATGAAATGACGATTCGTTTGCAGTGTCTGCGCCTGGGCTGACCCATTAAGCATCTCTCAGGCTCGCTGCATGTGCCTGCTAAATATGACAACATTCGCGACTTGTCACTCAAAGGCAGGAGTTTCCCTTCCCTTAATGGAAACGTGTCGGGCTTGTTGTGTTATTCCCTGGGGAGAAAAAACTGCTGCAGTTTCATAACATTTTCCTTCCTGCGCACTCAGATTGTAACTGCGAATTTAACTGTAACTTGGAAGGACTGCTTAGTCAAAGCTTTTTTTTTTTTAGTTTTATAATTTTAGTGCAATTTTGTAATATGAAATCATGCTGACAATGTTACAATCTGGTGTTTCATTAGGTTTGCCAAGGGATTTCCTAATCTCGCACTAACAATTCATAAAAAGCGCGCTACTGCCATATGCAGTTAAAAGATAATAACCTGGGGAATATTTTTACACACATTATGAGTTATGAGGTTTAGTCAATTTAATGGTGTGCTTTATAATAGAGAATAGCAACAAAAGTGTAAGTGCGCTTTAAACAAAGCGAACCTTAAATGCAGTTGAAACATATTTTCGGGTTCATTCCTAATAATTATAATACTGTATGTGCTTCACGTCAGAATTCTATCTATTCCAAGTGGTGTTAATAACAGGCGTCTTTATTGTTTATTTTAATGATCCTCAATGACGGAAAGAATGGGTGAGTTGGTCATGCCACAGCATTCAACCTTGTGAAGTGCTTGCTGCCCTATATCCAAAACAAGCGGTCAGGGCCGGCTTTAGGCATGGCCAACCCGGGCGGTCGCCCAGGGCACCACATTAGCCCCTTATTAGCCCCACTGCCTTGCCAGCTCGGAGGAGTCTTTCAAGGGCTCCCCCGAGCTGGCGTGGTAAATGCCCATCGCTCTCGTGCGTGTGCCGGGCGCTCCAACACGAGAGCGGGGTGCTGTTCATTTCAATAGGGCGCTGCTGAACCAGCATGGGGCAGCCTTGCAAAGGCTGCCCCATGCTGGTTTGGCAGTGGCGCTCTATGAAGCAGAGCAACCCCAAATTCGGTGCCCTGCCCCCCCTGTTCTCCCCCTGCCTTGACGAGTGGTGTGGGGCAAATTTTGTTTCCTCGCCCAGGCGCTGTCAGAGCTAAGGCCAGCCCTGCGTTTAAAATTTGTCCAGACTAAATAGCTTAAGATCACTAACGGTACCACCGAGACCTGAGCTCCTGGGTTCTGAATACATTGGAATGTTAAGGAATGGGTACACGGAAGAATTTCCCTACAGTGCTTAACACAGAAAGGAGACTTAACAAAAAGGGAACTTGCAATTTCTGTACTCCCATGTTCAGGACACTGACACTTATTTTTCATTCTTTTGGACGGAGGTTAGCACAGAGGCAATGCGCTGGTCTTGGAAGCAAGACCATGCTGAGCAACAGCGGTTTGAATCCCGGATCCGCACTTAGAAACCAAACTCAGGTATGGCATTAGGTGCGTTATAAAAAAACTAGTCGATAAAATAAATAAAAATTGCCAATAGGTATGCATGCAGCGTTTAGCCGAGCATGGCTAACTTTGAACACTGCCACTTTATTTGTGCTATTCTAAGGAAGTGTGCTCTAGATGTTGAGTGCACGTTATCCAAATAACTACAGGATGAATTACCCCAAATAATAGATGAACAGAATGGTTTTGAAAATTCATTAGCCAAATGAGTACTGAGTAGATGTCAAGGATTTCTTAAACCAGGTGACGTTGTTTTTTAAGTAAAATGACTTGAGGGAAATAAGTGGGCTATAACTGTTTTTGTGATGCAATGTACTGTAATTTAACTCAGTCTTGTGTAGCCTGACATCTGCAAAATATGTGACCTGTTAGTACTAGATACTGTAGAAGAGAGGGTTGGGCTGGAGTTAGAAAAAGAGGGAGTGCACGTGGCAAAGGCGGACATGAAGAATTCAGATCTGAGGCACCCATTCTCTGTGTGCAAGCCACAATCTAAGCGATTTGATGAAGCCCACTACACAGTTCTGGGTACAGGAAGGGGAGAAATCAGGAAGATGGGGCCTCCCAGAGACAGTGGATTTTGAGGCATGGTATGGAAGGATCCCCTTGACATCCTCCTTTGGTTCCCACCACAGGGCGAGTAATAATCACAGTAATGCAGTGCAGGGAAGCACGGCTAGCCTGTAAAGTCCACTGCTCCATACTAAGTTAGGACAGGCAGAGATGTTTTTATGGGAGGGCAAAAGGGGCACTTGCCCATGGCCCCCACCTTGGAGGGGGCCCCCAAGGCTAGCTGATCTGAAGCAGTAAGATTCCATTGTTCACCAGTCTTAAATAGCACGTGTCAGGATATTTTATGGGGTGCTCCTGAGGCTCTAAACCCATTGCCTTTCTGTTTTGACAAGTACATTCTGCCTTATCAATTCCTCATGTATTGCTTTCTGTGTCCACTGTGGTATACATAGTTTGTGTGTTCCTTATGGCACAACTCTGTAGCATTATTTCCTTCCTGTGGTAATTATGTTGACCATGTGCAATAGGCAATGGTGAAATGCATATTGATAAATTGGGTGCCACAATGGTTCAGAGGTTAGCTTGGTGTGTGAAGCACCAATTGCAGAGATATGTGGTCACATGCAAAAATAGAATATCACATTCCAGTAAGGCTGGCAGAGCCTTTCCTATGTCTGAAGGTTATATAAACCTGCCTGCGCATGTACTTGGTTTTGCAGAGCAACATCTGCTATTATCAGCAATGTACCTGCACCAGATAGGGGTTGCTATAAAAACTAACATATCATCCATATTGTGAAGAACTAGAAATTGGTTTGTTCTCATGGGGTGTTGTAAAACCTAGGCAATCGCCTCCAGCAATGGCATAAACTGTTAGTCCAAGAGGTGAATAAGTATCCAAATTCAAGACTATAGAACGAAAGCGTTCATGTTTGTATCCTGGATTTGCCAACAGACGATACAGTGATCCTGGTTGAATCCTCTAATATATCTTACATTAGCGTGCTGTGTTCTGTGAGGTGTGCCTTCTTGCATGCTGCTGGTATCGTTTAGCCCATTACTTGTTCTTTCTTCTTATATAGGCCATTTGGGTGGAAGGGTTGGTAGACAGAAGAGAGCGGACCAGGTTTTTTGCAGGCCTCGGGCAAGCATATTTTAAGGTCTGCTTGTTTGACACAAAAAACAGTTTGCTTTTTGGTAAAAGTCAAAGGTTTTTATGCATGTTTATAAATGAAAATGTTGCAAGCGATTGTTTCGGAAGTATTTAAAGCTTTAAAATACAAAAGACAAACCCAGATTAAATGTGTTAGGTCACATTTATTGGAATGCTGGTTCTTATATACTTCCCTTGATGATTGAGAGGATGAAGCTAGAATCATTCTCATTTTGCATAATACTCTTCTATAATATTTTGTTTAAAAATTGTCATGTTTGGTAGTGTGATTTGTGTACTTTCCAAGTCTGTTTTTAAAAAAAATATAATGAGATTCTTTTCCAGTTCTTACCATGAACTAAAAGTGTTCAAATGCAGAAATTGCAGAGTTGGCACAAATCCCAGCTTCACCCCTTAACCAAAGTGTGATCCTGGGCATTTTATTTAATCTTGAATTGCCGCACCTCTAAATATTGCCAGTCCATAAACCTTTCAAAATTGTCAGCCCTTCTGAGTGATTTTCTTCTCATGGTATGATCTTCATAAAAGCCTTATTCATGGGTTGACTGTGTAAATAGTGAGCGTATTCATGTCGTACACCACAGGCCTTTGTTCCTTTGATATCTAGTGGCAACACTATTTGAAAACCATATCACACTTCTCCGTCTGTCTAGATAGACACCTTCCTGGTAGCTTCTAATCTGCCTCCACTATCCATGCTACGGTATATGTAGCGTTCTCCTTCCTTCAATTGGTGGTCTCTATCCACGCATGAGCACTTTTGCATTCTGTGACGCAGTAAAGTGAGTTCTATTATGGGTTACATGTACCTTTTACATACGGTACTGCATTAATACTACATCTACCTTCCTGGATGTTATTGATAAAAAGCATCCTGCATGTACTAGAACAGTGACCCCTTTGTAGACTGCAAATGTTGGTCTTCAAATGCAAATTGTTTATCATTCTGATTAGAGTAAGAATGAAAGGGGCAAGGGTACTCAAAGGGAGTAAACATGCTGATTATTCTGCGAGACAGCATATCAACCTGGTTTTGAGCGCAACAGGTGGGGGGTCGGGGCACAACCAGTATTCTTGATCCCTTAATTCATATGGTTTGGTGGAGGGGGGCCCTAAAGATGTTGGTGCTCAGGGCCCCAAAATTGCTTAAGATGGCCCTGAGGACAGGTCAGGCCTGCTTATCTTGACCCACCACAGGAACCCAGTAAAGCTGTGAAGACAATCATATTGAACGCCCCCTACAACTGAGAGAGAATAACGCTATTTTATGATAGACCAGCAAAAGAACAGCAGTCAGTTTCATCCAAAAACCACTTGTCGAGTTCCTCATGCTGCTGCTGCAAGGGAATCTGCGGTTACAGAGCTATCACTTGAAAAGCCCAAGGAGATGCTCCATGAGCAGTTAAGGCCCATACCATATGTAATGTTGCCAGTTTGTGCATTTCTGACTGCATGTTTATCTACAGATGATCACAGGGCCAAGGAGATGCTCTTTGAGCCCCCAAACACTGTGCTAGCTTCAATATAACAAGTTTGCAGCTTTCCACCGCAATATCGCAGCTTACCAATTCATTGTTTCCCAGAGAGCATTCAGCCCCTGAGGGTACAATGTTGCAGATTCAATATTCTCTACATATTCAGAGGGTTTAGAAATCGAGGGTTTAGAAATCGTACCCAGAGTTTACCAAGGAAACAGAAAACCTGTGCCTTGCACAGGTAATACTAGAGAGGGGTGGGTGAAATCCAAAATGGCAGACAGGCCAGATGCCGGCTTTGCCCAGCCCCCATAGCCCATAGTGAGGCCTGGTGCACCTAAGAACAGCAATCCATCCCAACCATGCAACATTTGAAAGCCACAGGTGCAGATGCTCACCAAAATTCCAACCCAGGATGGGGAGGGAAAACACAATTAAACCCAGAGGCCGCAGTCAGTCAGTTTGGTTTGGAGTTTGTGAAACCAGGGGATGATGAGATGAAGAGTTTGGTGAGGTGACAGTTGAAATCAGAGGAAGGTGGCGAGAGATAAGAGAGAGAAGTAAAGTGGGGTTAAAGCAAAGGGGAAAGGAGGATGCGATAACATCATGGGAGAAGGTAGCAGTCTCGGGGTAGAAACATCAGGAGGAGAATGTTGATGTCTGTAGGTGGTAAAATGAGATTAAGGTGGTTGTCCGGAGATGGTAACATCAAGAGAAGGTGATAGCAGAACGATGGTAATATCAGGAGGAGAAGGTGGAAGGTTGAAGGTTGTAATATCAGGAGGTAAAGATGGTAGTCTGGAGGTGGTAACATTAGGAGGTGAAGGGGGTGCAGAGGAGGAGGAACTGGTTACATCCAGAGAAGATGAGGTGGTTCCAAGTTAAGGGAATTCACTGTAAGACTGACTCTTTGTTTACTGTATCGATGGGCTAAGGGCAGTCTCCATCAATGCTGGCCAACGGATTGTCCTGTACCCGGTTTTGCAGATCACTATTTCTCTTTCATTCAAGATTGAGATTCAATCAGTGACTTAGACCCTTAAAGCCATTCCCTGCGTGCTAAGCCACGTTTTTGCTATAACCCTTATTTTCTTTGGAAGGGAGCATTGATTCACACCTTTTCAATAACAACAGTTGATATACAAGACAATGAGCTTGTTGCATGAGCTGTCAACCAGGAAAGAGGTTTTCTGAGGTTTGCCACAGAGTGTTCTTCCCTTATTTGCACACAAAGCTCACTGCTACCACTGCCCACAAGTGGGGAAACTGCACACACATGTTAACATCAGCATTGCAGAACTCTCGAGATTTGGAAGAGTTCCTTTTGGGTGACCTTTTTTACAATCAGAACAGACGGAAGTCTGGAACATTGTGAAAGGCTAGACAACCTTCAGAAGCTCTGTCTGTGCCAAACATCATGGCGAATGCATTGGACGGTGCGCTGTGGCTTACTCAGAATCCTGATTGTTTCTAGGGTTCTTTATGCCCACAAAAGGTACAGGGGAGTTTCTACAGAATTGGCCAGTACTGCTTGTGTCCTACTATTCCCTGCATGACCTGTTATTAGCGGCTCATCTAGGCTCCTGATCAGCACTTGTCTTAACGGCTTTCTTCACATAGTGCTCCTTGTGCACAATAGTTCAGAGTGACGTTAACTAAACTAGACCCTTAGGCCACTGGTAGGTAAAAGGCCTGGTCAGCATTATAGGTTCTTGTTCCACAGCTGTCCAATACTAATCTGCCTGCCATTGAAATTGATATGCCAAGTCTATCAAAAGTAGTCACATTGCTTGTTACTACATCTTATTAGAAATGTAATCAGAATGATCTTAATTTGCAACATATTCAACCCCTTCATGAGCCAGGGAGTCAGGAGCCATAATACCTTCCGAGGTTGGTTTTCTACTGTGCACTGACCAGGAACCTTTAACCAATCAAAGTGGGGTCAATCTGCCAACCGAAGAGGAACCAGCAAATGTGCGAGGGCTGGTCCCTCAGAGTACAATGGCACAGTTCAGTGTTCTGATCTTCAGAAAAAGATTGAAAATTGAGCAAGTCAAATCAGCCTCCGGCTACGAGCATGCACCGTGGGACACATCATCAGGTTAATCCTGGATCAGGCACCCACCACAGCTTGCACAGAAGACCATGATTGCTTTCTCCCCACAGAGTACTATGCGGGTGTCTATTGAATCTAAAACGCCCTCTAAACGTTCCAGGGATGGTTAGAACACCAAAACATCCCTACTGTATCATTGTCACAACCATAGGTACCTTGTGACTTTGCGTTTACTCTGCAGCATGGCACATGCTCTAGTACAGTGCATGACTACATAACCAACATGTGCACCCCAAGCAACACTAATTGTTCTAAGTGTTATGCAGCGGCCACAAGGTTACTGGCTTTGCATTATATTAAATAAATGTTTGTTTTGTTTGTTTGTTTATTAATTTATAATGCGCGCCAGACGCAGAGGTAACCGGGCGCAGCAGAAGGAATATGCAAAGCTTACAATGTTACAGAATCAACAATTTACAATGTTACAGAGATGTACAATTTACATACTTACAGGTATATTCAAATGGTTGAAGTAAGATTAATATAAATAGGTGCGGTAACTTTACAAGCAGTGATGAGGTTATATACAGAGTACTGATGATACATATGTACAGTCCATATAAGCTAAAGGTGTCTAGTGAAAGGTGGCTACAAGTTATTAGAGTTAATGTGTTTGATGAATTTCATTCTGAAGTGTAGGAAGGGTTGGTCTACTCTCAGGTTATTTGGTAAAGCATTCCACAGTTTAGCAGCTTTCACAGGAAAGCTGATGCCGCCAATTTTGGCAAGTGAAAGCCATACTGTTCTGTTAACCAAGTGCTGACCTCATTGACATCAATTACCCTGCCTGAACCTTAGTGGATATTGGTGTGATTGATATCTTCTTTTCAATGATGCAAATTGACTAGGATACCTTGCTTTGATAATTGATTCCATTCAAGTGACCTAGCACTGCAATGTGCCCCTCCGATGGGCAGACATACCAAGACACAACACGCCTGCATTCATACATGTAAGCCATGTGTACACACTCTTCTCAGTCCAGACCACTATACTTTGAAAGATCTTCTTCTTCCACATCCAAGTGCAAGCTTCCCCTCCCCCATTGCCTTCATGAATTCCACTGAAACCATTGTTCATCCATCCCAGTGCTTAGAAACCTTAAACAAGTCACTGTGTTTAAATGTAGTGTTTCAGCAGACGTTTGAATGGAAATGCCTGGTTCTCCCAAAAGTTCAGACTGCAGTTCAGACTGGAGGGAAAAACAACCAAAGTAATTTCAAAGTGGGTGTGAGTTTTACTCCTAGTGAACCGAACATAACCCATGGGATGCAGTTTCCCAAGCAAATACATAGGCTGGCTGAGAGCCTGTAAAACCAGACAACCCAAATTAAACTGGATGCATGCTTCCCAGGACAAACAGCAGTGCTGATGGAGCACATGGCAGGTATGTTCAAAATTCATGGTGGTGATAATCAGTAGAGAAGCAGAATGTAGAGCAGTTTTAAGGGGAATTAGTACCTTGCGAGGGGGGTATGGCATCTGCCCAGCCAATGAGAAGGCCCTTAACGGAGTCCTTACCACACGGGGAAAGATGCCGCTCCAAGCCTCCTCAGAGCAGGAGGCCGCCATCTTCCCTCACCAGGAACGAAGGTAAGTGCGGGCCACGTGTCCACAGCTGCTTCCCCATCCCCCCTTTTACAAACATTTGCTCCCGTACCTACCCCAACCCCACCTATCTGCACTGCTGTGTCCCTCGCTGTAAATGGAAACAGTACTGTTGCCGGCGCATCTCCGCTGCACGATTAGCCGCCATACAAAGGGAGAAGGGACTACAAATAGTCCCTTCTCCCCATTTCCTGGTGGTCATTTTCTTTTTTTCACTTTCTTTAAAGCATTTTTTAATAGCCTCCATGGAAAGGGAGAAGGAACTACATGTAATCCCTTCTCATTTTTATTTTCTAGAGTTGAGAAACGGCTTTCACGCAGTTTTGCAACTCGAGAAAAATTACTATTAGGTATAGGACGAAATTACTGAGTTAAATTTACCGACCCCA
Organism: Ambystoma mexicanum; assembly: GCF_040938575.1. NCBI lineage: Eukaryota > Metazoa > Chordata > Amphibia > Caudata > Ambystomatidae > Ambystoma > Ambystoma mexicanum. The sequence goes on along the minus strand of NC_090929.1, from coordinate 681,816,167 downwards.
CCAAAAGACCTAAAAAGCATACCACCAAAAGTTCTAACTACTAAAAGTTTGAACCTTTGGTGGTATGTACGCTTTGGTGGGGTCGGTAAAACAATTTTTTTTTTAAAAGGCTGCAGGGGCTGCGGGCTGTCCCCCGCAACACCCCGCTCACCATAATTTACAGTATAGTGAGTGGGTGTTGAGGGGACACCCCCGCAGCTGACCCGAAAAAAAAACAGAACTTTTAAATGCCGACATTTCCGTCGCGGGAAATGTAGCCGCGGATAAATCACACAGGACCACCCTGTTACACAGTGCCGGGCTACTAATAAAAATAGAACTCTCGAAGTGGGGGCATTACTGGTCTGGTATTGCCCAGGGGCTTGTAACATACACCCCGGGGCATTAACATGCAGGTAATGCCCCCTCCTCTCTGCATGTGCCCAGTTGCCTCAGGGCTCGGCTTGCTATATAAATAAAATACAATACAATAAGTAGAGTTGAGTTGGACAAGCCAATCAGTTAGAGGGTTTTATAGACAAGAACAAGCATCTCTCTGATTAAATGAATGGTGTCTAGGACTCTTGGGATTTCGTTTGGGTTGTGCCCCCCTTTCATGCTTGAATGGAATATAATACTTATTCACCCTAAAACAAGCTAAGCGAAAAACCCCTGAATGATCTTCCCTTCCGGGGCTGCTTCATCAGAAGTGAGATGCTAGCACTTACAAGGAGGGTTATTGAATAAGGAGAAGGTGGCTGGGTGCTCTAGCCCCCTCACATTTGCGCAGCAGAGTTGGAAGTATGTTTAAACGAGACGTTCGGGTGTGGATTTCCAACACGTGAGTTTATGGAGCTATTTTTTCTTTGAGAACATAATTGATGGACTTGGTAGTTCATTGGGATTGTTCCTTGTCGATGCATTGTAATTATTTACAGGAAACGTATATAAAAAGACAAAGAAAGAAATAGCCTGAAAGTGACAATGCTCAGAATTCGTGTGTTCATTTTGTCAATAAGTGTATACCTTCGTTTGTATCCTATGAAGGCAATAAAGAAAGGAAGGAAGAGAGGAAGAAAACACAATGAAAGAAAAAGACAGAGGGCATGCAAAGGAGAATTGTAATTATAATTGTTCTTTTATACCGGCTTAATACTAGGGACCAGGTTCTAAGCGTGAGCCCGGGATTCGAATCCAAGACAAACGCATTGCCCCACAGGTATCCTCCAGGCTAGAAGAAATGTAGACATATTTAAAAAATATAAAGTGTGCTCTCCTCTTTTAAATAATAATAATAGTTCAGAGAAATGTAGAAGATAGCTCCCATCACAAGTCCTCAAGAAATCATTAATTCCATGTATTTTCTGTTTAGAAAAATGCAAGTGGTTTGATGTCTACGTGAAAATACCTTTTATTTCCATAGTCGGTGTCCCCCCTCCTTTTATGCTTCCCATTACCAGGAGTTTACTTTTTACAAGAAATATAGACTGATATGTTGGGCCCTAAAATTGTAAGTATTCATGATTTGTGAAACACCCAGAGCAGATATTTCCCTAAAAACCATGAACACCCCAAAAACATTTATATAAGATAACATATTAAATAACGAAGAAAATGATAAAAGAAATACCAACATATTTTGAAAGAGACATTGGGCCGCATTACGAGTCCGGCGGTAGTTGTGCCGGTAAAACCGGCAGGTTGCCGCCAGACTTGCAGTCACGAAAAAATGTAAATCCCCATTCCCATTTGAAACCCATAGCACTCAGTGGGAATGTGGATGAGGAAAGCACGGGCTCCGTTAATAACGGTGCTTCCCAAAAAATCTGCAGGTGGGTGCCGTCCTGCCCGCCAGGTTAGGCCTGGCGAGTGAGACGGCACCCGCCCGCAGATTCGGAGTGTGCCCGTCTGTTAACAATTGTGCCAGTAGGCTTACCGGCACCGTTGTTACCGGACCGGCACACTCGTAATGAGAACCATTAAGCTTAATGCTAGAGAATTAATTATTGAAGAATGTTTGGGGATAACAATGAATTGGTATTAAAGAACAGTCATATTATAAAGATGTTTCATGAAATGCCTACACTGTAGGTGTTGTCCTCTGAGAATATCGAATTTGTTGAATTGTCCAATCACCCTAACCTCAAGTGGCTTAAAATGCATTTAAGATCTTTAGCAGTGGTAAGGAGTTATATTGGATGAAATAGACTTATTTTTAGCAATTGGCTAGGACATCAACATGTTATGCTCCTCTGCATACCAATTCAGTCAGGCAAAGGAATTAGTAAAGACACAAGTTTTCGCTTTCATCAAGTGAGAAACAACAGGGAGTACTAGAAAGTTAGAAAATAATATTTTAAAGATTATCTGCACCACACAGAATGCGGGGTAGAGACCATATGCAACTTTCAACAATGGTGAATGGTTGCACACAGGGTTCTAATGGGGAATGGGATTGGCTACCTATGTTATAGGGCAGAGTCTGTTCATAAGTGTGCAGTTCCCACAGAATAGAAAACAAAAAATATTATTAATAGATAACAGCAGGTTTAATTGGAGACTGGATAGTGAATGGTGCATAGTGTGGTAATATCTTGGCTGGATGCCTTCAGTCAAAATATCCGGGAAACTATAATTTTGGAAGAGGATGTGAATGTCCCAAAACAACATTGAAACAGCAAAATTATGATCAAGCAGGTGTATTGTGGCATGACCTCTTACGAGAATGGGGTTTGATTATGTTGAATAATAATTGCACATGGTCCAACAGAATATCTTCTTTCATTCTGGAGTATTCCTTGATCACCCATCAGCACTCCTGGTCAGTGATGATTTTGATTATCCTTGGAAATAACATGCTCTCCTTTCCCTCTTTAACAATCTCTTCATTTTTTAGAAGTGGTACAGAGGTAAATATGGCCGGCAATCAGGTGACCTGGTTGAATAAAAACCTTCAACCTATGAACAGAATTGTGGATTATATCACAAACAATATACTCGTTATAGTATATGCAAAAGAGAGGTGTCACTCCTAGGAAAATGTTCAGCTGTTACGAGCCATGTGCTGATAGACAGAAGCAGTGGCAATGCAGCTTGGAAAGAGCTTTGTTGCATTGTAGGGTAAAGGTATTCAGAAATATGATTCAAAAGAGATTCTTAAGAAAAAAGATAGCCATCAGTTGGTCAGAAAACTAAGGACTGCTGGTAACAAGCCCTCGACTGAGATGGTTCATACAAGAAAGTAAAGTAAACAGAACTATAGGAATTGATGTGAGCGCCACAAAAATTTGGAAATAAACTACAACTGGTAAAAGATGATGGGCTTCATTACGAGGTTGGAGGTAACCATGGCGCTATTAGTGCCATGGCTGCCTCCAAATCCTTCCCGACTCCGCCCTGTTGAATGGAGCTATTACCGCCCCATTCCAAGGTTGGTGGGCGCGGTAATTCCCCATTCACCATGGCCCTTCCCCATTCCCATTTGAGCCCCCATAGGGCTCAATGGGAATGGGGAAGGCGCTAATAACGGTACCGCAAATTGCGGTACCGTTATTAGCTCCAAAGTCCCTTTGGGGGTCCCGTCCTTAACGCCTGGTTTTAAGGGAGGACCTGCAAAGGGAACTCCTAGTAGGGCAGTAAGGGATTACTGGCACCGGTGCCCTTACCGGTGCCGGTAATCCCTTACCGCCCACCTCGTAATGAGGCCCGATGTCTGCTATCACCAGTAGTAACATAAATATAATCTTGGCTAAGGTCCAAAAACCTTGATGAAAAAAATAGCTTAATTTAGTTGAATCCATTCTCAGCTAAAAAGTGGTCTATTTTTACTGCATTAATGAAATTGTGTTACCAGTTACCACTTTCGTCAGGCTCGTTCATGGTGGAAGAACTATTGGGGGTAATGATGTCCTTAAAGCCCACTAGGGCGCCTGGGCTAGCTCAGTTTACAAAAGTCATCATCAAGAGCCATCCTTGGGAATGAGCAGGGAGATTGGATATTAGTTAAACTCTTTTGGGAACATTACAAAATAATTGGAATTTCCTTGATATCCGAGACTGAATTTTTGACCATTCCTATATTTAACAAAGGCTAACATGAACACCCCAACTGATAGGCTCATTGCACTTTTAGATGTGCCTAGCAAAATCTGTGCTATATTGCTTTATTTTGACATTATCCAAAGTGAGTTACACAGAAGCATTGATGCACTTTTAAAATAATCACAGAATAACTTTCTAGGTTTGCATTTTGAAAAGGCAAAACTCATGCTCTTGTGAACAAAATAACTAAGAACACATTTATTTGGAAACTGGGTTTTAAGAAACATGAGGTGGTTACAGAATTTCGTTATTTTGGTTTTAATATCTTAAATAACCTGAATGCCCAGTTGGTGACTAATAAAGTATACATCAGAATTCAATTTGATAGGACAGTACTTAGATAATTCAACAGGGATCGGGAAAGGTGTGGGGGGCTATCTACTGTCTCTCATGATGTATTAGAAGCATAATGTGGTTTTAGATTTGATGTTTAGAATTGAAACAAGGCAGGATCCATTATTTGGCTACAGATGCTGGAGAGTCAACAATGGAAGTTTGTTATTGGTCTACATATTTGTGTAACTCTTCATTATTTAGAACTGAATTGGGTCTAACTTCGTCCAACACATTGGTCAAACGTAAGAACGTTTCTATCGCATTAACAATTCAAATGGTAGCATAAAGGACGTTGCTATCCAATATTAAAACAGGCCTTCCATTTGGGTCTTTGCATGCTTTTGTATAATTGTGTAAATGGGTCAATGGATTTTCTGTCTTCAATTGAATTCACAGTGGACATGTCTCCCTTTCATTTTTAAAGTAAGGGGCAGAAAAGAAAGCCCTTGCATGGGACTGATTGGCTAATTATGTGTATCTGGAATGTGAAAAACATTTCCAAGAATATTTGAAGGTTTCCCTACTTCAAATAAATTCAACAATATATTTGTAGATGTCTAGATCATGATAAAAGGAGATTATTTTATGCCCCATGGCTCAATTTGTTAGACACCCAAGGAGCTTTGGTGCCAGATACAAGATCGAGATAGAAAAGGGAATCTGTAGTTTATGCAAAACACCTGGTAGGACTGAGACCCTGAAATATGTAATAACGTATTGTAGAAGCACTGAAAATATGACAATACATTTTTAGGATGCTTTGTACTGGTGAAAACCCTCGCAGGACAAGGCTGCAGTGTTGTGAGCAGTAGACATTGCCTGTTGGTAGGTAATAAATTGCACCAGCGTCCACGCTTCTGAACCTTTTAAAACGGAGGATTGGACCCTCTGCAGCAAGGCCGCAGTGCTGTGCGACGCAGGTGCGCAGGAAACGCTGCCCATCGGTACGTAATACGGTGCGCCTACATCCACACATCTAAACCTTTAAAAAACGAGGATTGGACCTTGTGTGGTAAAGCCCTTGCAGGACAAGGCAGCAGTGTTGTGCGATGCAGTTGCGCAGGAGACGCTGCCTATCAGTATGCAATACGTTGCACTTACATCCATGCATCTAAACCTTTAAAAATTGCAGATTGGACCCTCTGTGGCATGCCCTCGCAGGACAAGGCAGTGGTGTTGTGTGACATAGCTGCACAGGAGACACTGCCCATCGGTAAGTAATACGTTGTGCCTATGTCCACGCATCTAAACCTTTGAAAACCAAGGATAGGACCCTCTGTGGGAAAGCACTCTCAGCAAATGGCTGCAGTGTTGTGCGATGCAGGTGCGCAGGAGATGCTGCCCATTGGTATGTAATGTGTTGCACCCATGTGCACGCATCTAAACCTTTAAAAACAGAGTATCAGACCCTCTGTGTCAAAGCCCTTGCAAAACAAAGCCCCGGTGTTGTGTGACGCAGGCGTGCAGGAGAAGCTGCCTGTTGGTACGTAATTCATTGTGCCCACGTCCATACATCTAAACCTTTAAAAAGCAAGAATCATACCCTCTGCAGCAAAGCCCTCGCAGGACAAGGCTGTGGGTCTGTGCGATGCAGGTGTGGAGGAGATGCTGCTTGTCTGTACATAATACGTTGCACCTACATCCACGCATCTAAACCTTTAAGAACTGAGGATTGGACCTTCTGCTGCAAAGCCCTCACAGGACAAAGCCCCGGTGTTGTGTGACGCAGGTGTTTGGCAACAAAGGGGTTGTAAAGCAGGTTTGCAAACATGCAGCACATCTGCAACCAGCGGCGACCACAAGGTAAGACAGATGCGGGCAGGGGACGCAGCCATTACTGCAGCCTACTAAACTGCCCTACCTCGCACTTACCTCCATTTCAATCCGTATCTCATTGTTGCTACACATTGATTAGGCTATCCCACTCCCAGGTAGTCGTACATTTAGTTTCTGCTGTTCTTGCAATCTGTTTCTCTGTTTTTCTGTTGCATCTGCTGCCTTTTCTCCCGTCTAGGTGTATGTTTAGGCCTCATTCACTGTTTTCTCTGCATTCCTCTGCTCTCATGCTTTTTACCCTCTAGATGAATGTATTGGCCTCTATCACTATGCCTTGCATCTCTTATGCTGTGATCTCCACTGTTGCCCTCCAGGCTTCGTCCTTTCCTGGTTGAGCTGAGCCAGGTTGGATAACATCACAATCTCCACGCTCTGCCTGTTGCTGCCCATGCTTTGTCTCCCTCTGTGCACTGCTGTTGCCTGTTTCTACCTCTGTTACCCTCCACCTTGTCCCTGACTCCCCTCCTTGTGCATCATGTTGGGCGTAGCTCTGTGCAGTGTTTTCCTTCTCGTCTCCTCCCCTCGCCTCTCCTTTGCCTCCCTAAGTCACACTCATTATGGTGCTCTCAATTTACCCCATCTTCTGTAACTGCTTTTCTATCTCACATTCTTCTCTTCTCAATACGTGTGGAAGGAAGAAGCTCAAGAAGGACATGATGATCTCCAATCCAGGCCTTCCCATTGCTGACACACATGTCAGTGCCTCTTCCAGGCAAACTCTCACCTACATCCTCTTTGTCATTCTTTAGCCCTACCTATGGACCCTTCATATGGTACCTCAGCCCAATCTCCTTCTATTTGATAGGTACATCCCCGCCTCATCAACTTCCTTCCTTCTCCTGCTATTCCTTCTACCACCTCTCTGGCTACTCTGCTTCCTCCTCCGCCTACTGCTCTGGCTCCGTTGCCATCCACTACATCTCTGGCTCCTTAGCCAACTATATCCTCCTTATCGCAGGCTCCCTTGCCATCCAGTACCTCTGGCTACTTTGCTGCCTCCTCCTTCCACCTCTCTAACTCCTCTGCAACCCCTGCCCTCCACCTCTCAGGCTCCTTTGCCATACACTACCTCTATGGCTCCTCTGCCACTTCTGTAGGGGACTCCTCTCCCCTTCCCCACCTTCCCCCAGAAGTCTTTCAAAGGTGGCACCCTTCTCCACGTGGATACTCTCAATTCTCGCTCTGCTCTCAAACATTTCTCTGACATCTGCCACCTCCTTGAACTTTTGGACGTGACCCTGATCTTTCCTGAGTGGATCCCTGCTTCCATCTTTCACACTCAGACCTACTCCTCTTTAATGCCTGGCCGTCAGACTCTCTATCTCTCCTGGCCTCTCTCTGACCTTGCCCACCATCTGCAGGACACCTGGTCCGGTCACCCTCTTTCTCCCTCAATGGGCTGATCTCGCCTCCACCCAGCTTTTCTTCCTTGGGGATCTCAAAATCCACCTGGACTCCCCAGACTCCACTGGGCTCTTTTGCAATTTATATAAATCTTTTTCCCTGTCAACTCTATCCTCTGGTCTGATGCAGTCTGCTGGCCACACCTTCTATGCTCCTCAGGCATACCCCTCTCTAATCCTCTCACTACTCCTCTCTCCTGCACTGACCACTTTCTTTTCTCTTCTCACTTGAAACTTCCAGTCCCTTTGGCAAAGGCCTCCCCAGCACTACCACCTTTCTTCGTGGTCATTCGACCTATGACGCAAATGTCAGTGGCTGCCTTTGCCTCCACCTTCTCCCCTCCACCTACTTCTTCGGGTGACTCCCATCCCGACACAGCCCTTTCCAACCTCCACCTCTCCATCTCTAACACTCTGGATATCCTTGCCCCATTGTTATGAGGATCCACCTGAAACCTGCCACAAAGTGCACCTCTTGGTGCGACTCCGATTTGGCTGCTCTGAAATGCAAGTGCAGAGTAGCTGAGTGGGAAGTGGGGAGCTTCTGGTAGAACCTCTGACACACAGGCCTGTCGTGGGCTTCAGAGGCAGTACAGACTATAGACCTTCTCTAAGAAGAGAGTCCACATTCAAGCCTGCATCTCTTCGGCCACTAACAACGCGACTGAACATTTAAAAATCTGCATGGAGCCGGCCAATCCTACTGCTGTATTCTCCTCCTGTACACCCACCTAGGCCCTCAGCATGGCTCTGTTTTTCTCATTTCTCCATCAAAACCCAGGAAATCCTTTCCGCACTCTCCATCACTTCTCCTCTCTCTTCCCTCACCCCTCTCAGGTCTGCATTGGCTGCCCCCTCCTCTCCTCACATCCTTCTCTCCTGTAACACCTGAAGATGTTTCCAGACACGTCCAGTAGATGAAAGTCTCATCTAAACAGGTGACCTCCTCCCCCTGATGAACCATCAAGGACAGCATTGTTTCTCTCACTCCAGTTTGGCCGATTTCTGTAATCACTCCTTTGCCACTGGCAGCTTCCCCTCTCTTCTCAAGCACTACCTTGTTCACCCCCTTACTAAAAAAGCTTTCTGCCAACCCCTACATTCCAGCAAACTATAGCCCGATCTCTATCATTCCCTTCCTGGGCAAACTCCTGGAGAAGTTGTCTATCTCCCAGCTAACCCTCCACACTGAATCTGTTGGTTGTCTCCATGACCATCAGTCTGGCGGAAACTGCACTTCTGAGCACCCATGAAGACTGCTAATTAAATCTCGACTTTAGCTCTCCCTCTGTCCTCATTCTCCTCAACTGTTCCTCTGCTTTTGACACAGTCAATGACACCATCCTGATTACTTGTCTCCACAAGCCCCTTGGCCTCACTGATTAGACTCTGGTTTGGCTGACCTCCTTCCTCCTGGGCTGACCCTCCCAGGTCCAGCTTGGTTATGATGTGATATGATAGGTTATTTATAATGCCCTTAATACCCAGAGGGTTCTAAGTTCAGACCCTGGGATCGAACCTGTGTTGCTCCGTGTTGTCTTGCTTCTAAGGTGAGCACGTTGCCCCTGAGCTCTCTCTCTCTACATACAGTTTCCCCCAGGGCTTTATCCTCTCCCCCTGGCTCTTTATTGAGTTGGTTAAAGAGGTTCCCTTCTATTATGGGGAATTCTTGTTGCGATTGCCATACTGATGGCTGGGGGTGCGGCAAAATGAGCGTGGTTTACTTTTTGTTCACAACTGATACAATGTTAGCTTTCACACATGCAGAAAGGTAATGTATCACATCTACCAAATGTAAAACCATACATGCACAATAATATAATATATATATAATTCATTATTCCCAAAATAAGTGCTCTTTTACAATGAATCAGAAGTGGTTAGGGCTTTTGCAAAATGCACTTTTGACTTCTAAACATGTTTTCAGACACAGAAGGCAGGTAAATGAGTAATCCCAACCTTTTGCAGTCAGCATGTTCAGAAATAGCCTTGATTGTATGGTCTGAAAAGTCTTGTAGATAGTAGATAAAGTCTCCTGTTGTTTGAGAGTGTCACCAAAGGAGTTTTTTTTGTTTATTCTGGTTCATAGTAAAACACAGGATATGCTTAATGCCTAAAGCTTTTTAGGAGTTTCAATTTGTGCCATAAAGTGGGAGTTTTGTAGATTGCAAAAGTTGCAAGGGAACATATGGTATCTTTCCCTTTGTATTAAAATCTTTAACGGGATTAGTCATGTGTTTGGTTAAGTAATTTTCCAGGTCATCAGAGGTTGTATTTAGCTGCACAACTCAAAAGGTCTTTTTAAAGGCGCCAGAAGTCTGTGGAATGGAGATGGCTGTCTATAGTTCAAGGGAAATAATGGTTAAGCAGACCTTCCACTATTTGCTAATATAGGTCAGTGATACCATGTGCAATCATACTTAGAGGTTAAAGGTTTTAGGCCAGTTATTGCTAGCAATGGATTATGTTTTCAATAGTAATGTTTAAACTATGCACCAACATCAGGACCTACCACAACCAATCTCAAGAAGAGAAGAATTGGGGAAAGATGGGATTTTGTGAAGAGGTCTTTTCCAATCATATTTGGTGGGTGGAGAGTAATAAAATGTATCTGTGGGTGTCTTGTGTTGCAAAAAGGTATATAAACTGCCAGCTGATGTTGCATTGTTGAGACCTGGGTTAGTTTGGTCCTGTAACACCATCTAACTGCTCCCCGGATCCTTTGCACAATAAACTTGCTTTATGTACAACTGTGTACTCACTTCTTAAGTGGTGGGCCTGGCTTGGGTTAAGGTGATGAAAGGTCCACCCCCATATCTTCAACATTTATCTGGCCCCTTTGGCTCTCGTAATCTCTACCTTCACCTCTAACGTTCAATGAATGCAGATGACAGCAGCCCTCTTTCAGGCTACCCTAGCCTCCTCCTCCTCGCTCATGCCTGACTATCTATCTGCTATTCAGTTATGGTGTGCCTCTAATGATCTCTGCCTCAATTCCAGCAAGACTGAGATCCTTCTCATTGGAACACCTGCTCCCGCTTTCTCTCTCTCACTCTGGCTGCCCTCCTTGGGCCCTCTGCACTCACACTCTGGTGAGGCAAAAAACCATTGCGTGATCTTCGACTCCACAATCTCCTTCTCACCACACATCACAGACCTTGCCAAGAAGGCCCCCTTCCAGCTGTACTTCCTCAAAGGTATCCTCCCTTTTCTCCTCCCAGAAGCTCACTCTCTCCAGAGCTCTGGTTCCCTCTAGGCTGGACTACTTCAACAGCCTCTTTCTCAATCTGCCTACCTCTACTCTTTGCCCTCTTCAACTCTTCCAGAACAAGACCACAAGACTTATCCTTGGAATCAAGCACAGGGACCGTATCTCTCTGCCCCTGAAATCCCTCCACTGTCTCCCGGTGGGTGCAAGGATCAAGTTTAATACCCTGTGCATCATTCACAAGGCTTTTTGGGGCAGTGGCTCTTACTACCTTCAACTCTCTCTTCCTAGGTATCTTCCTCCTAGAGCCCTTTGTTCGTCTACTTCTAACTCTCTGCAGGTGAGGCGCTTCTCTAAGCAGAGATTGGGGGGTAGAACTCTCTCCTCTGCAGGTGCCTCCCTCTGGAATGAATTCACTGCCTCTCTCCACCTTGAGCCGGACCTCCTCAAATTCTGGAAACTCCTCAAGACCTACCCTTTCTCCTCTTCTTTCTCTCTCCCTCTACCCTGCTAACGTTCCCTTGCTCCTGCTCCATCTGCTGACTAGCTGCATGGTTGTCCTCAGAGTCTTACAGGACAACAGCCCCACCCCTGACCAGTCCCCCTGCAGTTGCCGCCTCGCCTTTCTTGCACTGTCTCCTGGCTAACCTTGTACTACTGGCCTAAGATTACCCCTGTAGTCCCAGCCGACTAGCACTTAATTCAGGGCTCTGCTGCTCGAGTGCACTTCTCCCTCTACCCTCTCCTCTCGACATCTTGTTTGTGCGTGTGCACGATCTGTATGACACAAGGCCTATTTAGAACATTGTCTTTTCCTCCCTCTGTTCCCCAGCCCTTCCCTTCTTACACCTTGAAACACTTGTGTATAGGAACATAATAAATAACAAATCAATCAATCAATATGGGAATGCTATCAACATGACGTTTTTGATAAAATATTCTGTCTATTGTGGTGCTGTGGGATGCCCTGTGTGCCAAATTGCAAAATAATTTTAAATGAATTACAGTGGAATATTTGTAAAAATTATGTTTCAAAAGATGTACGGATGTTTGCAGAAATATTGATGTTTAATTTAGTCTGTTCTTTATTTCATTCTAAGCTTGTATTCTACTGTAGGCATACATGTTCCTGCAATGAATTACATGCAACTACATGTGATCATATACAAGTACTGTTCTAAAATATGTCATATTACAAAACAAATGCATATGTCAAAATTCCAACAAAGAACAAACTAATATGAAAAAGTCCACAATTGATACATGTGTTGAAAGAGACATTCTGGAAACGCTGGTAAATCACAATCACTATTGTGACTTCTACATTTTAAATGCTATAGCTGTATTCCTTTATTTGAGCCTGTGACACAGTCGTGATTATGCATACAAACCCTTGAAAGCTGATGTCATGATTAGGAAGACCATTGCAGCACTGCCAGAGCCTATTCCATGGACATCATTTTGTGGTAGACAGGGGTACCAGCTAATACCCTAGTTAATCTCCCTGGTCCCTCTATCACCGCCTTTAGGACTCCGGGCATATTGGCCCTTACACCTACATGCCAAATAGTGATTTATTACTCAGTGAAAAAACATTGTTGACCTGAAATGTATTACTTTGGATTTGGTGCACCAAGTATGTTTAGTCACATTCAACGTTTTATAATTGTGGCTGCTTGCATGATGGGAGCCACTGCTACAAGTAATTCCCGAAGGAGTGTTCACTTTGTCTACTTGGATAAGGAAATTAATATTTTTTCCACAATTTCAAGACATCTTCAGAATGATGTATTTCTACATGTACATACTGTCTGTGTGCACATGTGTGTGTCTGTGTATGCACATGTGTCTGTATGTCTTGACATCACTATGTTTGCAGCTTGCTTGACTGTTATGTTTTACTTCTTATATGTGTCACTTAATTCCACCCTGTTCAAACTACTTGTTTCTGTGTACCTTTGTACCTTTAGGAATTTTACTTTTGCATCCAGTATCTGGAAATGGATGGGGGTAGCACAGTGCATTAATTGATCATGACTAGATATTGGCCCTCATTAGGACCCAGGCGGTAAGGGGTTTACGCCGGCGTAAACCATGGCGTACCTTACCGCCTGAGTACGAGTTCCCTTAGCGCCATGGTGATTTTAACGCCTGCTTTTAGCAGGCGTTAAAATCCATGGCGCTAAGGGACCTTGTTGTTAATTACGCCACCGTAATTTACGGTGGCGTAATTAACGCCTTCCCCACTCCCATTATGCCCTATGGGGCCAGGAATGGGAATGGGGAAGGGTAAATGGGGATTGGGGACTTACCGCCCCGCCAACCTCGGAATGGGGCGGTAAGTCCGCCAACCCCCATGGCGGAGTTGGCAGCTTAGCGCCATGGACCATGGTGCAAATTGCACCATGGTCCTCCGCCAAGGTCGTAATGAGGGCCATTGTGTCCTTCCTCTATCCATTCATAATAAATCATACTTGTTTTACCCAATGGGCTTCAATATTTTGTTTATTTATTTATTTTTGCATTTCTTTACAGCTCACATAACCTGTAGGTATCTAGTCACTAGTTTCATTGTGGAAAGGCAGGCTATTTATAACGCGCTTGTTTATTATTTTTTTTTTCAAGCGCGGGTCCCAGGATTCCAACCTGTGTTTGTTTGGCGTGATCTTGCTTCCTCCGTAAGATTTATTATACATTTTCAGATTCATCTAGAATGCAGTTTGGCGCTTCACGTATCCACTTCATTAAACACAAACAACTGTGTTTGCTCGTGAAAGGACAGAATGCAAGATTCGTAGTATGTAGGTTCAAAATGTAAGATTGGACAGTGGGCCATGTGGTCTACTGGGTAAATTGAAGACAGTGAAATAGGGACAAATAGGTGGGTAATGACTGGCAATTTGAGGGAGTACTGGCAAGCACTGAAAGCAGTGCTCCTGGTCTATGATAGTTCTGCTGGGTGTTCCCCCCCATTGCATATTGCGGCAGCACCGTAGTTTGTATACGGTTGAAATCTTGAATAGACTTTTGTTCACTTAGGTAGTATTTGTTATTTTATTAATCATACACATAGGGCCTCATTACACGGATGGCGGTGAACCATGGCAGCGCCATGGTTCATGCCGGTAAAATACCGGCACCGCCTTGGTGGAAAGGGGAATTACCGCCCTATTCTAAAGTTGGCGGGGCGGTAATTCCCCCTTCCACCATTGCCCTTCCCCATTCCCATTTTTGCCCCATAGGGCTCTATGGGAATGGGGAAGGCGCTAATTACGGGACCGCAAATTGCGGTATCGTAATTAGCTCCCTGGTCTCTTTGCGGGTTGGTTTTTAACGCCTGCAAAAAGCAGGCGTTAAATTCCCCAACCCGCAAAGGGACCTCGTAGTAAGGCGGTAAGGATTTACTGGTACCGTTAAAATACCGGTACCGGTAAACCCTTACCGCCATCTGTGTAATGAGGCCCATAGTGTTGTTTTTTTTTTACTTTTGTGATGTCTCTTCCTGTAATGTCACCAATGCAAAAGGTCATGTGCCATTACTTCTTGTAAAGGTTATGTGATGCCACTTCCTGTGATGTTGAGTATGTGAGGTCACTTCCACTACCCCATGCATTTTGGTGTATTGTCCACCCTGGCCCATACCTCCAGCCACAGTGGCTCTTCCGATCCAGCACTGAGTAGCCTAGTGTAGGCCCATGCAGTGCGCTTGGTGACTTTCCTGGCCTGTTACCCACCTGTCTGACAGCTCCAGTATGTTCTCACTTGCCTTACACTTTTGAGAACAGCTCTGGAGATGTAAACATCTTGGGGGCTTTCACCTACATACAACTTACACGGGCACCATGCTGTCCCTTGTCACGCTGCATTTGTTGTTCTGACTGTGAGGTCCTCACACTTGTGATCCTCTCTACACGCCCATGACAACCACATGTTTCACTCACAAGATATAAAAAATGAGTCCCTGTTTGTCTCGGTTCACCAGTACCTGCAGAGTCTTAACGCTAGTAAAATATATAGGGCCTCATTACACGGATGGCTGTGGACCAAGGTGCTTTAAGCACCTTGGTCCATGCCGGTAAAATACCGGCACCGCCTTGGTGGAAAGGGGAATTACCGCCCTATTCCAAGGTTGGTGGGGCAGTAATTCCCCCTTCCCCCATTGCCCTTCCCCATTCCCATTTTTGCCCCATAGGGCTCTATGGAAATGGGGAAGGCGCTAATTACGGTGCCGCAAATTGCGGTACCGTAATTAGCTCCCTGGTCCCTTTGCGGGTTGGTTTTTAACGCCTGCAAAAAGCAGGCGCTAAATTCCCCAACCCGCAAACGGACCTCGTAGTAAGGCGGTAAGGATTTACCAGTACCGGTAAAATACCGATACCGGTAAACCCTTACCGCCTACCGTGTAATGATGCCCATAGGCTGTGCACGCTAATATGTGTTCTTTGTTGAGGGAGCAGGGAACCACTTTGTGTTATAAGTGCTGCAACTGGTATGTGTGAGGGAGGTTGGAAAGGGATGCTGCCTGTTACCATGGACTGAATTCATGTTACAAACTGCTATTAAGCTGGCTCAGCTTATCTGGATTTTTATACAGCTTGCTGGTACAGTTTTGCTCAATCACTGAAGTTCTTTCTGAGCATGCTCACATCTGTTTTTGGGCTTGGTGGTGCAATGATCTCATTCATCACTGGTGGAGCCACTGAGGGTAGGCTATGAGCACTTTACATGGAGGGTGATTTCATTCTTTGCTTTGCAACTGGATATATAGGACTGTCTGTCGTTAATTGGTCTGCCTATTTCAGAATCTGGCACTAGGCTTCATGCTGCAGACGTATTTACCTGGCTGGTCTTTCCCGATGCATATTGCATGCTGTTTAGCAATCTGCCGGCTGATTCTGCATTCTCTACACAAGCTGATTTTGGAAAGTGCCTGTTATATTAGTCAGCAGAAGGGTAATTACTGGGTGTTTACTTCAAGTGCACAGCTCTATATCTATGCCCTACGTGGTCATTGAACCTTGCAATATGGTGCAGAGCATGACTATTTCAGCAAGGCTCACACATCCTCTGCCAACACTCACCCATCACTGCTGGGGTCCCCTGCTTTGGCTTTGTGAATGCATTTCATGGTGGAAGAGATGGACCGGAAGTAGATGTCTCTTTGTATCCAGACCATTGTGACATACCTGACAGCTACCATTGGGAGTAGGGGTGTACTGAACAGCGTATTTAGTATTCGACCGAATAGCAAATAGTTTTTCAGTTATTTGTCCAAAGCCGAATATGAAGCCAAATATTTTTCTATTTAACACATCATGGTCTAAACTTGAAAGGTGCACTTTATTTTTTTAAAGCACTATTTTAAGTATGTGTTATTATGTTTCATTTATTTCTCTTAATTGTAATCTACATCTCATCCCTACTTAATGCACATAAGCCACAAAATATAATTTTAACAAATAATTAGGGATCATATGTGTTGAACGATATTGCATACGCAAAGCCAACTCTACTCAAGGTGACAGGCGCAACATAGCAAAGTGCTAGCATGCAATGAACAAAATGGATACTGCAATTTGCAACTGCGATTGCAAATCACACACATTGCAATGTCTTGCTAGTTGCAAGGTAGCTGAGGTTGAAAGTACATTTTAAGCCTTCCTTCCAGCTCACACAAAAATATTTAATGGTTTCTGTACACTTTTCGAAGGAAAGTTTTATAATCAGAAGCATGGGGACGACTTTCACCCTCGATATAGCAAACTTGTTCATGGACCATTTAGAATCTAGAAAAATCCATAGCGACGTAAATCTTTTTAGTACCAACATCGGTGGATGGCATTGCTACATCGATGATGTTTTTATGATTTGGAAAGGATCCGATTTTCATTTACTGTCTTTTCTCACATGGTTGAATGTACAAGATCAATACATCAACTTCACAATGGTGTTTGCTCAGAGCAACATGGCCTTTCTAGACCTGGTGATTCAAAATTCATCTCAGGGTACCTTAGAAACTACTCTATATAGAAAACCCAAGGACAAAAAACAGTTCAGAGAAACTGTACCACACTAACTGAATTTGATATGCATAGTAAAGATCTGATTAAGCGACTCAAACAACGAGGTTATCCATCAATAATCATACGAGTAGCATGTAAGAGAGCTTGTCATACCGAGAGAAACACATGTCTAGTCCAACAGGAGAAGACCAGGCTGGATAAAATGACTTGTATCACGACCTTCAGTCCTGTTAGCAATGATCTAAGAAATAGAATCCTTAAGAATTGGCAAGTTCTGAAGGCACCAGATTTTGTCCGTGATAAACCAAGATTTGGTTTTAAAAAACTGAAAAACCTTAAAGATGTGCTAGTACATACATACGAGCATCCGGAACAAAAACTCTCACATCAAACCACACAATGGGATTTACCTCACGTGGTAGGGCATTTTAAATGTGGCTGAGGCTCGGTGTGTAGTCTCACAAAAGACATTTAAACAGGTGTATTTATATGGCTTAACATGGCGTCTGTAAACATTCACCAATTGTAAAACTCAATGGGCAATATACAGAAAAAAATGCCCATGCAGGTTAATCTATATAGGGAAAACAAAACGTAAAATAAGACATGTGAACACCATTCCTGTTTAAAAAATCAAGTGACTGAGAATCTCATGGCAGCACATTTTTGTAGATTGAAACATAAACCAACGGATATGTTTTGGTTTATAATTCAGACTATTAGTGCACCTGTATGAGGGAGCGACCGTGCTTTACTGCTAAGAAAAGTGGAACATAAATGGATTTTCAAACTGGACATGGTGCAAAATGACCTTAACACCAACATAGAATGGGGCTTATTTATGCACTAAGTATCTGTGTCCTGTTCTCATCGTATCTCTCATTGTGCTTTACAAGTTTAGAAGCACAGGCAATGAAACGGTCATCCTTTTTTGTTAAAGATAAAAATACTAATGAAGATATCTATCTAGACTAAAGCTAAATACACCATCTTGCCTCTAGGAAATCAATATTGCTCCTTGGGTACTAAAATAAGGCACATAGGCACAAAGACATACCTTACGCAGCAAGATCTCTATTAATTAATTCATTAATAGATAGAACTTGGAGGAAAATATAGCATCCATCTGATTTAAGTAGCTTTCAAATGAGGAGTTTTGTAACGGGGAGATCAGGTGGATTTGTGCCTACTTTTGTAACTTAATTTGTCCATCATTGGCTTCAATATTGAGGAGGAGATAGGTATACATTTGTCTATGATCTATAAAAGCCTGTATTGCAATCATCAAAAATGTAAATATCTATAGTAGATGGATATGACCTACTCTGTAAAGATGGTGCTGCATTATTTATTTTTTATTTATTTGCATTTATAAAGCGCACAACAGCCATTGGGCATCATGGCACTGTTACAGAAGGCTTAGTTAGTTGCATAAGTACTTGACTTGAAAAGATACAGGTTGCCTAACCCCATGTTGTAGGGTGACGGCATACTTAGTTACATAAGTGCTTACATATGTCCTAACCCCATGGTGCAAGGCGGCAGCAGCATACAAATGCAGGAAGTCCGTTTAGATGGCACAAACATGTTGCCTGAACCCCATGTTGCAGGGCGGCAGCAACATACAAATGCAGACAGTCAGTTTAGGTGGCACAGACATGTTGCCCAACCCCATATTGCAGGGCGGCACCAGCATACAAATGCAGAAAGTCGGTTTAAGTGGCACAAACAATAACCCCATGTTGCAGGGTGGCAGCAGCATACCAATACAGAAAGTCAGTTTAGGTGGCACAAACATGTTGCCCAACCCCATGTTGCAGGGCGGCAGCAGCATAAAAGTGCAGAGAGACAGTGGCACAAACATGTTGCCCAACCTCTTGCTGCAGGGCGGCAGCAGCATACCAATACAGAAAGTCATTATAGGTGGCACAAACATGTTGCCCAACCCCTTGTTGAAGGTTGCCACAACATAAGACTGCAGAAAGTCATTATAGGCACCACAAACATGTTGCCCAACCCCTTGTTGCAGGGTGGCAGCAGCATACAAATGCTGAACGTCTTTATAGGTGGCACAAACAAGTTGCCCAACCCCATGTTGCAGGGCGGCAGCAGCATAAAGATGCAGAAGGTCAGTTTAAGCGGGAATGGCTAGGAGGAGAGTGGAAAGGAGAGGGGGAGGACAGCAAGAGGGAGAGTAGGGGGCACGCACAGCATCACAGGCGACCTTGAGTGGGGGCACTCAGCATCACATGCACCCATGGGGAGGGGGTGCGGGCACACAGCATCACAGGCGACCATGGGGAGGCGGTGGGGGGCACACAGCATCACAGGCGGCAGGAGGATGGGGTGGGTGCACACAGCATCATCACAGGTGACCAAGGGGAGCGGGTGGGGGTACACAGCATCACACGCAACCAAGGGGAGGGAGTGGGGGGCACACAGCATCACAGGTGACCAAGGGGAGGGGGTGGGGGCCACACAACATCATCACAGGCGACCAAGGCGCGGGGGTGGGGGTACACAGCTTCCCAGGCGACCAAGGGGAGGGGGTCGGGGGAAACTGCATCACAGGCAACCAAGAGGATGGGGTGGGGGCACACAGCATCATAGGCAACCAAGGGGAGGGGGTGGGGGTACACAACATCATAGGTGACCAAGGGGATGGGGTGGGGGCACACAGCATCACAGGTGACCAAGGGGAGGGGGTGGGGAGCACACAGCATCACAGGCGACCAAAGGGAGAGGGTGGGGGGCACACAGCATCACAGGCGACCAAGGGAAGGGGGGCACCCAGCATCACAGGCATACCTGTAGCAGATAAGGAGCTGACAGGGCCTTTGTTGTGGGCCTTAGGTGATATGGGCTGGCTCCCGCCTCCCGGTTCTCTCATTGGCTAATAACAGCCAGGGCAACCAATGGGAGGTGGGAGCCAGGCATTCAACAAACACAAGGCCAGGCGATGCGGCCATCTTGGAAAGGCTGAGGTGCAGTGAGGCACCAGTCCCAAAATTAGTAAATGTATTTTGAAAAGACCTAGCAGTGGGTAATATCGTGGCAAGATGGGAATCCTGCAATCCTTAGTCTGCAAACGGGGGCGGATGTTCATTTTCAGGGACACCATGCACCTGAACCACGAGTGGGTCAGGGGAAACCACCGTTGGAGGTCTGATCAGATCTTGGAAAGAATAGGGGGAAAGTTCATTTCAAAGAGATTTCGCAGGTCTCTCGGGAGTAGGACTCCCAGATAGGGAGTGACCATGCACTCAATCCTAATACCCCTAACTGCATCCACCTCCCCAATGTCCATGACTCCTCCCCCCATTCTCATAAGACATGATTTAGATGGATTAATTTTCAGCCCGGAGAAGACCCCGAAGGACTGAATCAAGTCTTGAAGATGTGGGAGAGATTCTTTTAAGTTGGTTAAAAAGGTGACGATATCATCCGCAAAAAGGGATAACTTAAACTCTAAGTCTCCACACCGAACCCCAGAGATCCCTTGATGTTGTTTTATGGCTATAGTGAGAGGCTCCATTGCAAGGGCATATAGAAGGGGAGAGATAGGGCAAGCCTGTCGAGTTCCTCTAGAGAGGGTGAACGGAGCAGACACCGCCCCGTTCACCAACACCCTGGCAGAAGCGCCATTATACAGAGTGGCAATCCATCCACATAATCTTTCCCCCAGACCCATTTTATGCAGAACTTTAGCCATATAATCCAATTCTATATGATCGAAGGCTTTTTCTGAGTCAAGCGAGAGAAGATAAGCCTCTGTGTTGTTACTGGTGGCTTCATGCATCAGATCAAGGGTTTTCATAATATTATCCGACCCCTGTCTACCAGGGATGAAACCAACCTGGTCTCCATGGACCAGAGTGGGGAGATGCTGGGCCAGCCTGTTCGCGAGTAGTTTAGCTAAAACCTTCACGTCGGTATTGTGTAAGGATATGGGGGGATAGGATTGGCAATCCGCCGGATCCTTCCCCTCTTTTGGAATGACCACAATGTGGGCCAACAACATGGACTGGGGGAGAGTCCCAGAGTCCAGGAATGCATTAAATTATTTAGACAGGAACTGGGCTAGAGTGGAGTGAAAGGACTTATAGAAAATAATTGTGAAGCCATACTCTCCCGGTGTGGTGTCCCCCTTGATGGTGCCAATAGTATCCACTATCTCTTGAGGAGTTATAGGCCTCTCCATGGGGTCAACGTTCTCTGGAGGGAGCTGGGGAATTGGAAGAGAGTCCAGAAAATTGTTGGCCTCCAGCCCTCCTCCCAAGTATTCTGACATGTAGAGATGCTCATAGTATAGCTGGAATTGCTCTGCTATCCCCTGGTCGTCTAGACATTTGGACCCCCCCGGAAGGCACACAGCGTCAACCCTTCTACTATTTCTGAGCTCACGTAGCCTCCACGCTAAAATTCTCTCTGCCTTCTCACCCCTCTCTATATACCTTTGTTTGAGAAAGAACAACTTCCTTTCAGTCTCCCCAACCAAGAGGGAGGACAGTTGTGCCTTTAGTTGTTGGAGCTCGGCCCATTTACCCAGTAACATCTGGGATCGAAGTTTACCCCCTGGCTGTATCACCTCTATGTTGTCCCTAAGGAGTTTCTCTTCTTTAGCTCTATCCCGCTTTCTTGCAGCTCCCATTCCTTTTAGGACCCGTGGATCGTGGCCGTAAAGGCTTTCCAGAATCCCGCCTTCCCCACCTGACCATTGTCTTTAATATGAAAGTATTCCTTTATGGCCGTGAGGAGGGTTTGTGCCGAGTCCTTGTCCTTCAACAGGAGGTAATTGCAAGTTCACCTTGTGGTCTCAGGAGTGCCCACCTGGACCCGGACTAGATCGTAATCTGACCATGCGATCAATTCCACCCAAAACCCGTTATATATTAGCGCAATTGTCTATCAGGACATAATCGATCCTTTAAAAAGAGGAGTGAGGGCTGGAAAAGAATCTAAAGAGGGGGTTTCATCCCTGGCCTGTTGAGTGAGAGTCTAGGAGACCCAGTTCCTCATTCGTGTCGTGGAAAGAGGAAGCCACTGTCCTCTGGGTTTGCAGATCAGAATGAGGGTGCTCAGATTTCATGTCCCATTCAGGATGGAGAACCATGTTTAAATCCCTTCCCACCAAGAGGATACACCCAGAAAATGCCATAATTTTAGTTTTCACCCCCACCCAGAATTGGTCTTGTGTTTCATTAGGGGCATACATTGATATGGTTTATAGTCATAATATCGAAAAAATAATGTCGAATTACAAAAATGTCGAATTCAAAAATGTTGAATTCAAAAATGTCGAAAACACATACATATAATAGAAAAAGTCATTAATTCGAAAATAAAATGTCGAAAAAAAATCGAAAAACCAATGTTAAAATAACTATGTAAAATGTCACACATACTAATTTTTTTTATTGGGGGGGGTCCCCCCCCAAACCCCCATCCCAAACCCCTACCCCAACCCTCCACTCCTCCCCATCCCCCTCAACACCCCCCATGGATATACCTTTAATTTTTTTTTTAAAGTATTTAATAAAACATTAATTAAATAATTAATTATTAAAAAACCCCATCCCAAACCCCTACCCCAACCCCCCCCTCCTCCCCATCCCCCCCACTCACCATGGATATACCTTTAACCATTTAAAAAATATATGTTTTATAAAATATAATTAATGAATTATTTATTTAAACATTAATTCGAAAAAAATCGAAAAAAATTCGACATTTTTGTAATTCGA
The DNA here is from genome assembly GCF_040938575.1 of Ambystoma mexicanum. Taxonomy (NCBI): domain Eukaryota; kingdom Metazoa; phylum Chordata; class Amphibia; order Caudata; family Ambystomatidae; genus Ambystoma; species Ambystoma mexicanum. The sequence continues at coordinate 681,793,537 of NC_090929.1, read as the reverse complement.
CATTTTTATTTTCGACATTTTTTTTTCGACATTTTGACTTTCGATATTATTGTATTCGACATTATGACTGGACACCCATTGATATCAGTGTCACTTTGGCACCACTGATTTCTCCTTTCACCATTACAAAGCAGCTGTTTGGGTCCTTACACTGGGCTTTTGATGTAAAATGAGCCCTTGGAGACGCAACAACCACTACTCCCCTTTTTTTTGACGGAAAGGAGGCGTAGAAGACCTCCTGAATGGACCTGGATCTGAGCACCATTTCCCTACTGCTTGCCCAGTGGGTTTCCTGCAGAAACATGAAGTGCAATTTCAACCTAGAAAACTCCTTTATTACCAATGATCTCTTATTCGTAGAATTCAGACCCCTATCATTTAACAAACCCAGGGTCAACGAGAGAAGTGCTTTAGCCATCGGAGGGATAGCCCGTTCTCAATACCCCTCTAAGGGGACAGACGCAACCCGTCTCCCTCTTTTGGGCTGTTAACTTAACACATTCTTTCGTAAGAGTGGTCCCTAACAAAATCAGATCCCCTTCCGGCAACTTTGAACAATAATCACCCCATAACAGCTATAACCAGCTCCCCAAACTGCCCCCCTCCCCCTCCCTAAACGCCTGGTCTGCCCGTGACATAGGAGATGTCATCCAACCAGGCCACCAGTGACTGCCTCCACCAGAGCAATAAGCAACAACAAACAAGCATTGATTTGAGCCCCCAACCCCCAAACGTTAACCCAAGCATAGCACATTGCGTTTTCTTCTCTTCCCCCCAGGATAACCATCAGTGAGTGCCATTCGCTTAGGAGCGAGGTGCCTCTCGAGAGCCCAAAGTGAAGATCACCACAACATGCTCAAGGTGCATGCTGGAGGTAATATCCACCCCCTTCTTCATTTGCCATACAATGCAAACAAGTTATAGTTATTTGTTAAAAGGCTTGGGGGAAGGCAGGATCACCTGCCTGAATTTTTTATTGCCATGAACCCAACATCTTTCTGAGAGTTCGCCGGCTCGCCCATTGTTTTTCTGTGAGCTCCCTGCTTCCTTTTCTCTGATCTCTTGGTCATCTTTAAGGGGTGATCCGCCCAGTGGTTCCCGGGTCACTCTTTGTATGTCAGCTTCAGTGACTAGGGAGTACTTGTAGCCATATATTCGAAGGTTAGGGAGATTGGGTGGCCCCATCTGTATCGCACTCCCCTGGATTGGAGCCATTTTGTAAGTGGCCCACAAAGGCATCTCCTCGCCAGTGTAAGTGCCGAGAGATCCTGATAAATTGTGACCGTCGCATCTTCCGAGTCTATCAGTCCCTTCTTCCTAGCCAAGCCTAGAATCTTGCTCTTTTCCGGATAGAAGTGGAACCGCACTAGAACCGACCTGGGACCTCTAGCAGGGGCACCCACCCTATGGGCCCTGTCTATGGTCGCCTTGGTGGTGTTGGCATCATCAAACAGTTTGTTGATCACCTCGGAGACGATTCTAATTATGTCGGATTGCGATTCCCCTTCTTGCTCCAGGATCCCCAGGAATCGCAAGTTGCTACGGCACTCCCTGTTTTCCAAGTCATCAAGTTTTAGGGGGCATTTCTCCTCCCGTCTCTTGAGTTCCGCCAGGCGCATGTCTATTTGGGTCTCCAAGATGTCGACTGAGGTCTGGCTCAATTCCAAAGCTTGAACACGATCTTCAACAGCGTCCACCTTTTTATATAGGGAGTCCAATCTTTTGCTAATATCAGCTCAAAAGCTGCAGATCTTCTCAAGAAGGGCCGTCAAGTTTATATTCACTGCCTGAATGTCCATTGTGACTTGTTGTATGGAAGCGGAGCTGTTGGGGACCTCCATTCCGGCTGGCGGGGAGTGATGGAATTTCTGTACTTTCTGTAATGATTGAGCCCAGTCTATCCAGAGCATCCCCGTGAGCTGGCCCCTACGAGGAGAAAGGACGAGCCCACCAGGATGAGATCCGTGAAAGTTTCTCTGGGATTCGGGGTGAGGTCTAGGGGTTGCCCAGGGAGTGTCGTTCAGTGTTAGAAGACACTGACTTTAACTGAAGCCCCTGAGGTGCTTGCAGGATGAGTTCTTGTGGACCTCAGGTGTGTTGCTATTGTAAGGGAGCTGATGAGTCTTGTTGCAAACCCTGCGCCTGCCTGTCCTTGGGCAGGGCTCCATCAGGGCTTTGTACAGGAGGAGCAGAGCGGCAAACCGGGGCTCACCACGATCACCTGTCTGCAAATGTGAAATGCAGGGTTTGTTTGGACCACTGTAAGGGTGGTGATTGGACGGACACCCCTTCCCCGGTTTATCAGCAGACTTTACCTCGACTCCCCCAATCAGGACAGTTGCAGTCTGGTGATTCCTTACTCCTATGGGCCGGTTATGTAGAGTTTGTGCCACAGTGCTACCTTGGCTGAGGGGGGCAGAAGGCTCTAGCGAGGGAGGCCAGCAAAGCACTCAGGAGACCCGCAGGCCTGAGTACGAGAGAGGTGGAGCTCGATGCAGTCTGTGGGACTCTGGCGCCAGACTGAGACAACCTCGTCAGGCAGGCGCTAAAAGGGCAGCCAGCCTTGCCGCATCTTAAGGAAGGTGAGATCAATTAGGAAGGGCTTAGTGCTGTATCGAAAGGCCGCCTTTCGCGACATCAGGCCGTGAGGCTCCTTAGGCATAGGCTATAAGGGGGGTGCGCAGGTGAGGTCCAATGTGAATAGGTGTGCCTTGGAGGCGGGTCGAGATCCAACTCGACGTTAACTGCAGCTCCCGGGACGCCGATTGCTCCGGGATGATCACAGAACTATGGTAGGTCCCCCGTGGTCTGCAACGGGATCCGCAAGGGAGCGGACAGAATGTTATACACAAGATCTCCCCGCACAAGGGCACGTGCTTGTGCCACTCACCCCGGGGCTAGGCACTCTGTCCAGGGGCGGATAGAAGTCACTGGAGGTGGAATGCATACAAGCCTTAACTGATTCTGGGGTCAACTGCCCTCGTCCGCCACTTCTGTTGGTGCCCTTATGAGAGTGGGATGTGTAGTTCACTGAACCCCCCCGCCAATCCTCAGCCTTGTCACTTATCTGGATCTTGGCAAGGCCGGGTCTGCCTTCCGGATGCCAAATGCAGAAATGGCGTCATTGGTTCTCCTCCCTGCTCCGCTGCAGAGTCCGGGAAAATTCCGTGGCAGTGAGGTGGGGAGGACTCGCTCCAGGCGATCCCCACAACAGGTAGATTATCGTTGGGGTTCCGCACCCCTTTAATTCGCCGACGGGAGAGGTTCGATGTGCTGGAGGGGACCCCCGCTCAGGCAAAGGCCGGGGTAGCCATTGTTTGTGTCACTCGTATGGGCTTCCAGGCGGTGCACCCACCGTCCGCTCTCCCCTCCGCCCCGCCGCTCAGAGCCCGGCATGGAGCTGCTGCAGGGGGAGCGCATGTTACAGCTGGGGGGCCTTCTCAGTTACACGCTGTCTAGTTCGCCATCTCCGATGCGCCAAGCGGGATTGGCGGGGCTCTGCCTCCCTCACCTCTAAGCCCAGAACTTCCGTAACCACAGGGCTTAAAAGAGTCAGGTTTGTTGCGTTCGGTGCTCTGGAGCACTCAAAATCTTCTTGGGAGGTCCCTGTTCACAGTCTTTGGGGCTCAGGGGGGGCTCAGATCCCCTCTGACAAGCACAGTGGAGAAGACTGACGGAGATGAGTTAGCTCATCTTGGCGCCCCCTGGTGGAATCATCAGTGTTAATTTTAACTGTGCTAACAACCAATTGTAGGAGAGAGGCGGAGCTCGATGCAGTCTGTGGGACTCTGGCACCGGACTGAGAAGACCTCGTCAGGCAGGCGGTAGAAGGGCAGCCGGCCTCGCCGCAGCTCAAGGTAGGTGAGATCAATTAGGAAGGGCTTAGTGCTGCATCAAAAGGCCGCCTGTGGCGGGGTGAAGCTGTGAGGCTCCTTAGGCGTAGGCTATAAGGGGAGTACGCAGGTGAGGTCCAATGCGAATAGGTGTGCCTTGGAGGCTGGTCGAAATCTGACTAGACGTTAACTGCAGCTCCCAGAAGGGCGATCGCTCCGGGATGATCAGAGAGCTATGCTAAATCCTGTAGAGTATTTTGTAAAAATTTGGGGATTGGCGGTATTTTCTTACCGCCAAAACAATGGCAATTTGACAATGACTATTCCTTGCATTCAGATTGGGTTTGGCATTATAGTGGAATACATTTTGTTGGTGGTATTTTGGTGAGCATAATCTCTTTGTTTTATTTGTGGCCCCAACATACAAAACCCCATTCTTTTGTTTAGACTGTTCTTGTGATCTCTAGAGGCCTCGGACTTACATTATTCAGAAACACCACATTTTCATATGGAGTGCCACCTATGGCTGTTATCAATGATTTATCTACACCAGTGAGCTATGTTTCCATAAATTACTCACAATGACATGTGGTATTATCACTAATTTATTTACATTAGTGAGACTATGTTTCCATAGGCCTCTCTCTGCTGATTCATATACGCTCAGCAGACTATTGCATTATATTCCTCTCAGAAGCCACACACACATACCCTGAGTGGAATCACGTGCACAACTATTTATAATGGCTCATGATATTGCTTCATCTGTATAGGAAACTTGGCACATTAAATATCATTCCCTCTCTTACAGAGTATTTTTTTTAGAGGCACCATATGAAAAACAGAAGCAAGAACACTCTTAGGCAGACTGTGTGTTATCACAATTTCATTTCAAAATGATACATTACCATTCTTGTGAGACAATCATCTCTGAAATAAACATAAGAAACAAATGCAATAATACCACAAATTTCACTTTACACTTGCAACAAGAGAAAAAAAATACATCATATGCCTTGCAACATTATAACGTGGCAGTTAAACACAGGGGAATTCCCTATCGCTACTCTGCTGCCTGATAGTAGATCATTCGTACGGCAGTCACAATAATCTCACTCTATTTGTATAATTACCAGTTGTTTGTAGCTTTTCAGCACGCAAAATCTCATGGCTTGTCGTCTCTGAGCAGTGACCCAGGGCTTTCTTTTTTTCTTTCTTTAAAGCACCCAGCGAGAACATGCAGTTTAATCTGCAATCTGCAGTTCTCAAGCCGGTGCCAAGTGACTAGGAAACCCCAGTCTCTGAAGGTCAGTAGTCCAGCTCCTCACAGCAGCAGAATGAAGGCAACCTCACTGAAACTCTGCAAAATGTCTTCTCCCTGTAATTCTGTCAGAGCTATTCCAAAAAACCTCTGTTACCTCCCCTAAGTTCACGTAGCACCAATCAAAATTCATAGTATCGCCTCCTCCTTCCTCAACAATAGCTTACTTTTACAGAAAGCAACTGTATCTAACTGATTTCCTGGCATTCGAATTTTGCTTCCTGCAAACACAGTGAACAGGACAAAGAAAAATTGCACGTTTAAAAAAAAAAAAAATGAATCTCGGCCTGCCTCATTTTGCACATAGAGAACACATTATAATGTTAAGGAGTCAGAATCGTGTTAGTATTTGTTAGCTAAGTTAATTAATCAAGTATCTAATGTGTCTCCTGTAAGTGAGGCATTTCAAGTGAGAAAAAAAATGGTGTGCTTTTAAATAGGTATTGAGAAAAAAAAATGGTGTGCTTTTTAAATAGATAGCCCATGCAGTGGCGCTGCACTCCAAAACACGCTAATTTATACTACATCTGCCCTCCTTTTTCTGAGAATTTGGTCATGGTCCAAGCCACAATTGGAAGAAACTCAACTTGCTCCTTTTCTTCTTTTAAATCATAGCAATTCAACAAAATGAATATTCACTTATGAAAAAATGAAAAATGAAAATCACTGTTCAACCATCGTAATATTAAAATTCATCTCTGTGTCCATCAGTTCTTATAAAATATTTTACATATTTCTTCCCAACGGAAGTGTCCATAGTCCAGTTGAAGTGAACCATAAAACAATAAAATAATATAAATAATTAAAATAAAGAATTAACATAACAGATTAAAATAATTAATTAAAATAATAAATCTGTGGAACTCCATACTCCAGGACACTTGTCTGCCTCCGATATGTCCCGACCAGCAACGTCACATCACTTGGTTCATTTGGGGCGCTCTTCCATCCTGGCACTCTTGGATTCTTTTTCCATAGGAATCATCTCTCTTCGCATCCCGGTTACTTTGTCTTCACCTCCATCCAGAGGCAGGCATCATTTGATCTTCATCCAGTGGACTCCAGGACTCCATCGTCTCCCGCATCCTACGGTCCTGTGACCTCCGACCCAAAATACATTAGTATTCTAAATCAAATAGAAAAGGAACACATTAAGTACATAGCACAATACTAACTTCACTCTTTTGCCAAAAATAAAACATGCTTTGCAAAACATTTCGCCCTTTTCCTCTCGCCTTCTGAAATCAAACACATGTTAGAGAGAAAACAAACATATATAAAACAGCATTCAACATTTAATTCATTTTAATTTTGTAAAATAACTCCATTAGTTTCAGCCCCCATTTTTATTATGTGTACATATATATATGTCACATTATTTGTGTTCCATCACAATAATCAATCACATCTATTTTTTATTTCTCCGTCATTGACTAACCTCACTTACTTTCTTTCATGTATTCAAGTGGCTTTATTTGTTTCTACACACTCAAGTCACCTTACCCCATGTTTGGGATGCCATGGTTTAATTTGATTTACATGAACACATTGTTCTGTTGCTGTTTCACCTTCAGTTTTCAAAATTTTGTACACTACGAGAGATATCTTATCTAAATTTGGAATTCTTCTGTTTACCTTTTCCAAAATGAAATTTATACACCTGATCGCCCACACAATACTCTTTCACTGATGTCTTTTTATCATAATATGACTTTACACTGTCAGCAGCTCTTTCTAGATTTCGCTGTACAAAAGCAAATGCATGTTGTAAATGCTTCCTCAGTTCATCAATGTATTCATGAACTGTGGATGCGCTCACAAGTGTCTGCTCATGTGTTCTGTAAAGCAGGTGTTGTGGTAACACCATTTTCCTACCTGTCAAAACTTAATGGGAGCTAACACATGTTGCTTTGGCAGGAGTTGGCCTGATTGCCATCAAAACCAAAGGTAAACATAAATCCCAGCTGGAACCTGCTTCTGCTACAAATGTCTTTAATATGTCCACAACAGACCTATTACAGCGTTCAACTCCCCCAGAAGAAGCAGCTCGATATGCAATATGTATACCTTACTCATTAGAGCACTTGTGAAATGACTTCCTCTGTCTGATTCTATTCTTTGTGGTAACCCTGAAAACACATGATTAACCAGTAATGTAGCTGCAGTTTGCGCACTACAATCTGGTGCAGGAATACACTCAATCCACTTCGACATCAAACACACCACACTGAAAATATAACGGTTCCCCCTGCTCGACCTCTTTACAGGCCCTACATAGTCTATTTGCAAATCTGACCATGGAAGAGTTACGCCTCTTTTCATTAATGGAGCTCTATGCATTGGTGAAGCAGGTTTAAATTGGGCACATCCTCGACATCCTCTAGTATATAATTCCACATCTTGGGACATATGTGGCCAGTAAGCATAATCATTTAGTATTTCCAATGTTTTTTGTGAACCTCTGTGGCCTGCAGTTATTGCATCATGTGCATGGTGTAGCATTAGTCCTCTGAATGAAAGGGGTACCACCCACTATATCTGTCCTGTTAAGGACTCTCTAATTATGAGTCCATCCTGTAGTCTAATTCATTTTTTATTCTTTAATAGCACCCTCAACTCTTCTTTTCCCATACAATCATTTTCTGTTAAAGGGTTTTGTTCAGGATCTATCAAATGATTATAATAGATTCCCAAAATTCAATCATCCTTTTGTGCCTCAATCAGATCTTGATCTGGTGTATCATAACTCCACTGTACCACTGGCTGATTTATCTCCTTTGGTGCTTTGGAACGTGTTACTGCATCAATTTGTATTTCACCAAGCAAATGTTCAATAGGTAGTAATTCTCCCATCACAGACCCAATTTTAGCCAGGTGATCTGCCCTATTATTCCCCTCCTTATCCTCTCCTGGAGTTTTTAAATGCCCACGAATTTTCCTCCAGTATATTGTTAAATCATTCTCTGACACCAATTTGTCTATGGCTTGTATCATTTTTCCATGTTTAAGTGGCTTTTTGTTGCATGTAGTCTTGCCTCTCGCTTTCCAGCCAGGTAAATATTCCACAAAGCTATTTTGTGCATAGTCAGAATCAGTCACCAGGACAATGTCACTAAATGTATTATCAACTGCAGTAGCAATTGCTTTATAAATGGCTGCCAATTCCGCTACTTGACTGCTCCTAGCTCCAATTCTCATCCGTATACTGGGGGCGCCTTCACATTTCAACCAGACATTTCCTATTCCTCACACTAATTGTTTATTACTGTCATTTTCAATGTGAAAAGCACAACCACCAACATATACAGTTGGCAAATCCTTGCATGTCTTTTCATCAAAAGCTTTGTGTGGTGATTGCCCAAAATCCTGTAAACTAGATTCCACTTCTACCTCGTTTGATACATGTTCAGCTGCACAGTCATGTAGATCTGCTAAACTTTGAGCAACTGGGCTTTTTTTATTTTGGCCAAATCTCACATTTACAGGAAAACCTTGTAATACTAGAGTCCATGAATTGATTCTGGACTGTGCTAGGTTACCTGACCTGATTTTTACTCTCTAAAAACTGAAATGGTTGATGATTGGTCTCAATAATTACCTTTTCTCCCTGAACAATGGGGCGGAAGTGCTGTAGTGCCCACACAGTGGTTAAAAGGGCCTTTTCACATTCACTGAATTTAATTTCAACTTGGGAAAACGCCTTACTTGCATAGGCAATGGTTTTGTGTTTCAAATCATGTTTTTGTGATAGCACTGCTGACATACACTATTTCTATAAAGAAATCCCTATCCTTTATGGGGTATGCTAAACATGGTGCCTTTACAAGACATTCCTTTAATTTAGCCACTGCCTCAGACTGCTCTTTTTCCCATTTCCAGGGTGTATTCAGCTTTAACAGCTTAGTTAATGGTTCAGTAATTTCAGCATAATTTTCAATGAACTTCCTGTTATAGCCCGTCATTCCTAATAAACTTTATACCCCTTTCACATTTTTAGGGTCTTTTAGTTTTTGTATAGCCTTCACTTTCTTCTTTTGTGGGTTTAATCCATGTTCAGTCACTTCATGGCCTAGAAAATTCACCTTTTTCTTGCACCATTGTGCCCTCTTGTAAAGATACTTTGGCGCCTGCCTTCTGCAATTGGCCAAGAACATGTCTTATTTCATCAAAATGGTTTTTCAAGCTTTCATTTTTTATCAGTACATCATCCACATAAACTATGGTACCTCTTTCCGCTGCATCCGACATGGCCTTTCTCAAAAATATTCCAAATTCACTCCCACTATTGACATACCCAAATGGAACTCTAACCCACGCGTATTGCGTCTTATCACATGAAAATGAAAATAAATTCTGAATCTCCTCTGCCAATGGCACGCACCAATATCCAGAGGTGAGATCTAACGTGGTAAACACTTTTGAACCATGTACCTGAGCTAGGCCCTGATCAATGAATGGCAGTGGCCATCTGGATACTGGCACTCTTTTATTTAACTCCCTCAAATCTGCAAATAGTCGCCATTGACCATTTGGCTTTAATACACCTAAAATAGGTGTGTTGGATGTGCTATGAATAGGCCTGATAATTCCCTGAGACTCCACATTTTTAATAATCTCTGCCAATGGGCCTCATTATGAATCAGGCGTTAAGGGGTTAACGGCGTCGTAAACGGCGCCGACCCTTAACGCCTGATTCCGAGGTCCCTTAGCGCCATGGTGAGTTTAACGCCTGCTTTTTGCAGGCGTTAAAATCCATGGCGCTAAGGGACCATGGTGCTAATTACGCCACCGTAATTTACGGTGGCGTAATTAGCGCCTTCCCCACTCCCATTATGCCCTATGGGGCAAAAATGGGAATGGGGAAGGGTAAAATGGGAAATGGGGATTTACCGCCCCACTCACCTTGGAATGGGGCGGTAAATCCGCCATCCACCATGGTGTAAACATAGTTTACACCATGGTGGTAAGGGTACGACCCAGGCGGTAACTTACCGCCTGGGTCATAATGAGGCCCAATGACTCTAAACATGGCAGTGGTAATCTATACTGGCGCACAAATACTGGGCTTCTGCTACACCCTTCCGGTAGCGTGGCCACATGTAAATCAGTTAGACCGCAATCATAAGCATCTTTTGCAAATACATCTTTAAACTCCATAAATATCTTCCTCAGTTCATTTCTATCCTCATCGCTGTCACATGCATCCGCCGATAAAATCTGCTCCTCTACCATTTTGGAAAATTATGGAAACTGTTCTGGTAGTGGAATCTCGGTGCTTTCCTCTAACTGTGTGGCTGTGTCTCTCTGTAAAGCTGCCACTTTTAAATGTTTTGGCGTATCAGTTTCCACTTCAATGGGCTGATTTTCATTTTCATTTAAGTTAAATGTTATGCAATCCTCTTCATGACAGCACACTGTCTCATTTGAATCATAAGGGTACACAGAATGAATTTTAAATATTCCTTTGGGCTGAGAATTCAGGTGTTCTGGCAACTCACCCTTGGCATCTACATACTTTTCAGATATATTTCCAATCACCATGTTATTCAGATCTGCAGTATAATGTGATTTTTGTATGGCCATTCCTAATGAGGAGTTTTCCTCTAAATGAATATCGTGACAACCCTTATTATTCACCATGATTTTTACAGACTCTTCACCAATATCTACCAATGTAATGTATTCATAATCCAGGCCTTGCTGTTTTATGGATTCATTCAGGCACACAAATGCATCAGAATCTTTCGTCTGCTGTCCATTTTTGCATTTCAGTGTTATTGCAACCTGTTTGGTGAATGCAGGGATAATAGTATCTTTCCTCAGCTGAAATTCAATTGCATATGGGACCAGTTGTGCGCAATGATAAGCCCTTCTTTTGTCTTCAAATTCTGGTGCAGGCCCACCTAGGCGTGACCATATTTTTTGATTAAGGAAATCTAACACCATACACATTCTGTGCATGATATATTTGCCCATGTAAAAGTCATTTTGTGTTCCACTCACTATCCATACATTATCGTAAATTGTTTTCTGCCCAATGCTAATTTTTAGCATGCATCTTCCTGCAATTCGGTTTTCAAAGTCTGGACTGTCCAAACCAGAGACATATTGGTTTTTAATTCTAAATTTCGGGATCACCTCCCTCTCCATTATTTTTTGCAACAATTTCTCATTAATGAAACTCCTTTCCTGTTCAAGTGCTAAAGTGGCTTTTGTTGTTTTAGAATAGTCATTTATACCAACGGTTGCTCATCTTCCATGCGTATTTCAGCAAGAGTGGTGATGTGTTTTTCTGAATCTGCTTTAGTAGCAATATTCTGTTTGCATGTTTTCTCCTTCAAATAAAAGCGTAACGTGTGCTCATCTATGGCAGTTTGCCATCTTTTCCTTGAGTCCAAGTATATCTGTACAGATTGTTTCTCATCCTTACCCTGCATTTTAACTTAACAAAATAATATAACAGTGACGCTAGGGATGCAGCTATTCTGGAGATATATCTCCACTGCATCATTTGTTTTGGCAACGGTGTGACATTCATTTATGTTGCTGTTTTGTGATTTTAATTTCTTAGGTCTCAATGGTTTTTTGGTTAAGGACCACAGTACTCCATTCACCCCATCTATGAGAGGAGACAATCTTTTCAGGCAATCTGTTCCCATCAGAAATGGAATTTCACAAATGGATGTGACCAACACCTCCTGTTTCATTCTGTGTTTACCTATCTTTATGTCAACCTCGGTGACGCCTATAATAGGCACCTCCTCCCCGTTAAAATTATGAACTGGACCTTGGTTTTCCTTTACTGTGATCTGATTCTGTGGGGATCTCCCTTCATTGATACTCTTTACCAATTCTTTAGACATAATTGTGGCCCATGCGCCAGTGTCAATCATTGCAAATGTATTGCATTTTTCAACTACAGTGATGGAAGCATAATACCTGTCTTCAACTTCCTCTAACACACATAAGAAATGTGAATTCTTACTGATTTCAGGGCTCACCTTTCTCAGGCCTTTTTCACTTTTGGCTAAGAACATTGGTAAATGGAAAGACATTTTTCCCTCCTTTTTGCCCATTTCTGTGTGAGAGACTTTATTCATTTCCCCATGTTCAGAGGTTTTTTGGAGTGTGGCCACCGTTCGCCCATCCATCCAGGTATCATCAGAGACCACATTACAACCCTCCAACTGAACATGTGTAACAACATCACTTGGCAATTTGTCATTGTCTAATTCTGTGCATTTGTGATCATTTAGTGTAGTACCAGCCCTTTTAACCTCTTCAAAAATATGTGGCTCAAAGAATTCTTCAGGTGATTGACATGTACCCTCCTTTTGAGTCTTTCTTTTTACTGCATGTGTTTGGTTATTGTTCTGATTGCCCAGAGAAGGAGTTATAGCCTCGCCACTTACTCCCTGTTCACTGGTATTCCCCATGCATGAGTCATTTTTCTTAAATCTGTCTCTTTGTCCTTTTGGAATTTCAGGTTTTCCATTTCCATTTGTACAAATCTCCAATGTCTGATTTAGCTCTAGGTTAAACCGAACTTCTTTCATAAGGGTCTTTGCACTTTCTGTCACATGTTCATTTACCGGTATCTTTATTTTTGAATCTTTATACATCTCAGAGTCATTATGGAAAATCACATCAGAACAATCTGTTTTCTTGACACTCCAGGTATCATAAGTACTTAGTCACTTTTCAGAAACCCCCCGGTCATTGCAAGGGCCTTCTGCCCCCTCCTTGGATGACTGTTTTTGCGCTGTACAGAGCTTTCCTATTTGTTCAGCTAACATTTTCACTTGGGCCTCGAGACACTGGAACCTTTCCATCTCTCTAGAATCCTCTCTCTGTGGCCTAGATCGATATTGGTTGTTTTCCCCCTGATTGGATCTATTCTGGTACCTCTCAGGAGAATGGTTCCTATTGGGATGGTTCCTGAACTCTTGATTCATTTGTGGAGGGGAGCGGGGTGCACCCATCCTTTGGTTGTAGTCCCCTGGTGGGGAATCATTGTACTGACATGGAGTGTAGTTCATGTTCTGCCTCATGTCCTGTCTCTCAGGTTGTGGGTACTGGCCCCTATGTTGATTCCCATTATCAGCAAATCGATCCACATATTGGGGTCTATCCTGATTAACATATATCATGGTATTGGGATCAAATCTGCTCTGTGTCCCCAATGTCTGGTAGGGACCATCATTTCTTTGATTCAGATTTTGTCTCTGGTTATTGTTCATACCTGACATATCAGGCTGATAGCCTGCCCGGGGTCTATCTCCCAAATATCTGGGGCTGATGTTGCTCTCCCTATTACTAGGATCATGTGATTGAAACATTGGTGCAGGGTGTGATGAGCTTTGTTGATTACACCTTTGTTCAGGTGCCAAATTATTTTTACTTGGACTTTGAGCAGACTCAAGGGACATTTTGGCTGACCTGAATTCCATCACTGTTGCTGAAGGTTCTTTAGATTTTTGTCTGGGGTCTTTTAATTTATCACTTTCTCTACCCTGACAATAAAGTATTTCATATAGTTTTGTGCTTTGGTGTACAATCCATTCAAGGGACTTGTCACGGTCAAATTCACGGACCAGTTGTGATATAATGTCTTTCTGTAGCCCATACATTTAGGCAGTTTTAAACTCATTAGAATTGGGATCAAAAGATACATCAAAGCGAGAAAATTCTCTTTTTAAGTCTTGTAAAAACTGGCGAGGGGATGTATTAGGCCCAGCAGGGATTGTGTAAGCAACTTTCTTTGCCTCCTGCAATGACTGGAAAGGAGAAAAATAACGCCTAATCTCTTTTTCAAACTCTGCCCATGTCATATTCTCCTGTTCATTCAATCCTCTTATGATACTGGCCGTCGGAGCATCTAAAGTTAAATGAAAATACTGCCTGTACTGTTCCTTAGGTATTTGGAGGGCTTTGAAAATGTCATGAACCGCTTCCAAGTGATCCTCTATGCAGCATTCCCCTCTCTTTTTAAATGGTTTGATCAGGGCTTTTATGGATTTCATTATCTTTATGGGGCTACTTGTTGCAATGCATGGAATTGCACTACTTGGTGACTCAACCCTGGTTCCAGGTGTATGGGATTGGTGGTGGCATCCAATGGGAGTATCAAATCCCCTGAGGGCGTTGCAACCAAGTTCAGTCACCGGCCCAGTCACTGGGGCACTAGCTCTTTGGGTAGAAATAGAATTCACCTCAACTCCATTGAATGTGGTGCCCTGCCGCCTCTCCTGAGACCTGGGAATGCACATTTGCTGTTCCAAGTCCTTACACTTTTTAAGGAGCCTGTCTGCTTCGTTTTACAAATAGTTGTTTTCATCACTTATTTTATGAATTACCTCCTGCATGTCGCACATTTGCATTTGGCATTCATTAAATTCTTTGTTTCTCTTGTCTCTTTCTTGACACATTTTAACCTTTTCCTGTTCTGCATTTTGAAGATCACTTTCTTTTTAATAATGTTCTTTTTGTAAAATCTGCATTTCTGAAACCATCTCATCTTTATCTTGTCTAATGTGGCCCACCAATGCCTTTAAGTGTACCAATTCTTGTTCACTGTCCTCAAACTGTTTCTTGCTTTTGGACAATTGAATATCAAAATCTCTGCATTTTAGCTGCATGTCTTTCTGACATCCTTCTAATTCTGTTCTTAACATTTCCTCCTTTTTACTTGCCCCATCTAGGTCAGCCTGTTAATCAGCTTGGTGTCATTTTCTTGCCTTCGCAGGGACCTATTCAAAATAAACCAGATCTTGGCGCATAGCCATATCAGACAATCTTTCTCTGCATGTTTATCAGCTGCATTTAATAACCTTAAAAGGCAGACCTGAATTATGCTGCCTTCTGCAAAAATATTGTCTAGTTTTTCTTTCTGCACCTCACTATGAATGCGGTCATGCCATTCTGTGGCATTATTTGATGACCATGTCCCATGTGCATATAACTTTGCCTCTAAATATTGCACTAGCTCTGGGAATGTGGCATCCATTTGAGACATTCTGAAATTTGTTTTTAGTGACACACTGTTATTATGAAATGGGTTGCCTTTAATGTACAGATGGCAGTGTGAGACACACTTGCCACGCCCAGTAGGTGCTCTATGATCACTTTCCCAGCCTGCAATGCACCATAAATATGTAGGGTATTTTGTATAAATTTGGGGCTTGGCGGAATTTTCTTACCGCCAAAAACAATGGTAATTTGACAATGACTACTCCTTGCATTCAGATTGGGTTTGGCTTTATAGTGGAATACATTTTGTTGGTGGTATTTTGGTGAGCATAATTTCTTTGTTTTATTTGTGGACCCAACATACAAAACCCCCTTCTTTTGTTCAGACTGTTCTTGTGATCTCTAGAGGCATCAGACTTACATTATTCAGAAACACCACATTTTCATATGGAGTGCCACCTATGGCTGTTATGAGCTATGTTATGAGCTATGTTTCCATAAATTATTCACAATAACATGTGGTATTATCACTAATTCATTTACATTAGTGATACTATGTTTCCATAGAGTATACACAATACCATGTGGTATTATCACTAATTTATTTACATTAGTGAGACTATGTTTCCGTAGGCCTCTCTCTGCTGATTCATATACGCTCAGCAGACTATTGCATATTATTCCACTCAGAAGCCACACACACATACCCTGAGTAGAATCACACGCAAAACTATTTATAATGGCTCATGACATTGCTTCATCTGTATAGGAAACTTGGCACATTAAACATCATTCCCTCTCTTGCAGAGTACTTTTTTTAGAGGCACCAAATGAAAAACAGAAGCAAGAACACTCTTAGGCAGACTGTGTGTTATCCCCATTTCATTTCAAAATGATACATTACCGTTCTTGTGAGACAATCCTCTCTGAAATAAACATAAGAAACAAATGCAATAATACCACAAATTTCACTTTACACTTGCAACAAGAGAGAAAAATTACATCATATGCCTTGCAACATTATAACGTGGCAGTTAAACACAGTGGAATTCCGCATCGCTACTCTGCTGCCTGATAGTATATCATTTGTACGGCAGTCACATTAATCTCACTCCATTTGTATAATTACCAGTTGTTTGTAGCTTTTCAGCACGCAAAATCTCCTGGCTTGTCGTCTCTGAGCAGTGACCCAGGGCTTTCTTTTTTTCTTTCTTTAAAGCACCCAGCGAGAACATGCAGTTCAATCTGCAATCTGCAGTTCTCAAGCCGGTGCCAAGTGACTAGGAAACCCCAGTCTCTGAAGGTCAGTAGTCCAGCTCCTCACAGCAGCAGAAGGAAGGCGACCTCCCTGCAACTCCGCAAACTGTCTTCTCCCTGTAATTCTGTCAGAGCTATTCCAAAAAACCTCTGTTACCTCGCCTAAGTTTACGTAGCACCAATCAAAATTCATAGTATCGCCTCCTCCTTCCTCAACAATAGCTCACTTTTACAGAAAGCAACTCTTATCTAACTGATTTCCTGGCATTCGAATTTTGCTTCCTGCAAAGACAGTGAACAGGGCAAAGAAAAATTGCACGTTTAAAAAAAAAAAAATGAATCTCGGCCTGCCTCATTTTGCACATAGAGAACACATTATAATGTTAAGGAGTCAGAATCGTGTTAGTATTTGTTAGCTAAGTTAATTAATCAAGTATCTAATGTGTCTCCTGTAAGTGAGGCATTTCAAGTGAGAAAAAAAATGGTGTGCTTTTAAATAGGTATTGAGAAAAAAAAATGGTGTGCTTTTTAAATAGATAGCCCATGCAGTGGCGCTGCACTCCAAAACACGCTAATTTATACTACATCTGCCCTCCTTTTTCTGAGAATTTGGTCATGGTCCAAGCCACAATTGGAAGAAACTCAACTTGCTCCTTTTCTTCTTTTAAATCATAGCAATTCAACAAAATGAATATTCACTTATGAAAAAATGAAAAATGAAAATCACTGTTCAACCATCGTAATATTAAAATTCATCTCTGTGTCCATCAGTTCTTATAAAATATTTTACATATTTCTTCCCAACGGAAGTGTCCATAGTCCAGTTGAAGTGAACCATAAAACAATAAAATAATATAAATAATTAAAATAAAGAATTAACATAACAGATTAAAATAATTAATTAAAATAATAAATCTGTGGAACTCCATACTCCAGGACACTTGTCTGCCTCCGATATGTCCCGACCAGCAACGTCACATCACTTGGTTCATTTGGGGCGCTCTTCCATCCTGGCACTCTTGGATTCTTTTTCCATAGGAATCATCTCTCTTCGCATCCCGGTTACTTTGTCTTCACCTCCATCCAGAGGCAGGCATCATTTGATCTTCATCCAGTGGACTCCAGGACTCCATCGTCTCCCGCATCCTACGGTCCTGTGACCTCCGACCCAAAATACATTAGTATTCTAAATCAAATAGAAAAGGAACACATTAAGTACATAGCACAATACTAACTTCACTCTTTTGCCAAAAATAAAACATGCTTTGCAAAACATTTCGCCCTTTTCCTCTCGCCTTCTGAAATCAAACACATGTTAGAGAGAAAACAAACATATATAAAACAGCATTCAACATTTAATTCATTTTAATTTTGTAAAATAACTCCATTAGTTTCAGCCCCCATTTTTATTATGTGTACATATATATATGTCACATTATTTGTGTTCCATCACAATAATCAATCACATCTATTTTTTATTTCTCCGTCATTGACTAACCTCACTTACTTTCTTTCATGTATTCAAGTGGCTTTATTTGTTTCTACACACTCAAGTCACCTTACCCCATGTTTGGGATGCCATGGTTTAATTTGATTTACATGAACACATTGTTCTGTTGCTGTTTCACCTTCAGTTTTCAAAATTTTGTACACTACGAGAGATATCTTATCTAAATTTGGAATTATTCTGTTTACCTTTTCCAAAATGAAATTTATACACCTGATCGCCCACACAATACTCTTTCACTGATGTCTTTTTATCATAATATGACTTTACACTGTCAGCAGCTCTTTCTAGATTTCGCTGTACAAAAGCAAATGCATGTTGTAAATGCTTCCTCAGTTCATCAATGTATTCATGAACTGTGGATGCGCTCACAAGTGTCTGCTCATGTGTTCTGTAAAGCAGGTGTTGTGGTAACACCATTTTCCTACCTGTCAAAACTTAATGGGAGCTAACACATGTTGCTTTGGCAGGAGTTGGCCTGATTGCCATCAAAACCAAAGGTAAACATAAATCCCAGCTGGAACCTGCTTCTGCTACAAATGTCTTTAATATGTCCACAACAGACCTATTACAGCGTTCAACTCCCCCAGAAGAAGCAGCTCGATATGCAATATGTATACCTTACTCATTAGAGCACTTGTGAAATGACTTCCTCTGTCTGATTCTATTCTTTGTGGTAACCCTGAAAACACATGATTAACCAGTAATGTAGCTGCAGTTTGCGCACTACAATCTGGTGCAGGAATACACTCAATCCACTTCGACATCAAACACACCACACTGAAAATATAACGGTTCCCCCTGCTCGACCTCTTTACAGGCCCTACATAGTCTATTTGCAAATCTGACCATGGAAGAGTTACGCCTCTTTTCATTAATGGAGCTCTATGCATTGGTGAAGCAGGTTTAAATTGGGCACATCCTCGACATCCTCTAGTATATAATTCCACATCTTGGGACATATGTGGCCAGTAAGCATAATCATTTAGTATTTCCAATGTTTTTTGTGAACCTCTGTGGCCTGCAGTTATTGCATCATGTGCATGGTGTAGCATTAGTCCTCTGAATGAAAGGGGTACCACCCACTATATCTGTCCTGTTAAGGACTCTCTAATTATGAGTCCATCCTGTAGTCTAATTCATTTTTTATTCTTTAATAGCACCCTCAACTCTTCTTTTCCCATACAATCATTTTCTGGGTTTTGTTCAGGATCTATCAAATGATTATAATAGATTCCCAAAATTCAATCATCCTTTTGTGCCTCAATCAGATCTTGATCTGGTGTATCATAACTCCACTATACCACTGGCTGATTTATCTCCTTTGGTGCTTTGGAACGTGTTACTGCATCAATTTGTATTTCACCAAGCAAATGTTCAATAGGTAGTAATTCTCCCATCACAGACCCAATTTTAGCCAGGTGATCTGCCCTATTATTCCCCTCCTTATCCTCTCCTGGAGTTTTTAAATGCCCACGAATTTTCCTCCAGTATATTGTTAAATCATTCTCTGACACCAATTTGTCTATGGCTTGTATCATTTTTCCATGTTTAAGTGGCTTTTTGTTGCATGTAGTCTTGCCTCTCGCTTTCCAGCCAGGTAAATATTCCACAAAGCTATTTTGTGCATAGTCAGAATCAGTCACCAGGACAATGTCACTAAATGTATTATCAACTGCAGTAGCAATTGCTTTATAAATGGCTGCCAATTCCGCTACTTGACTGCTCCTAGCTCCAATTCTCATCCGTATACTGGGGGCGCCTTCACATTTCAACCAGACATTTCCTATTCCTCACACTAATTGTTTATTACTGTCATTTTCAATGTGAAAAGCACAACCACCAACATATACAGTTGGCAAATCCTTGCATGTCTTTTCATCAAAAGCTTTGTGTGGTGATTGCCCAAAATCCTGTAAACTAGATTCCACTTCTACCTCGTTTGATACATGTTCAGCTGCACAGTCATGTAGATCTGCTAAACTTTGAGCAACTGGGCTTTTTTTATTTTGGCCAAATCTCACATTTACAGGAAAACCTTGTAATACTAGAGTCCATGAATTGATTCTGGACTGTGCTAGGTTACCTGACCTGATTTTTACTCTCTAAAAACTGAAATGGTTGATGATTGGTCTCAATAATTACCTTTTCTCCCTGAACAATGGGGCGGAAGTGCTGTAGTGCCCACACAGTGGTTAAAAGGGCCTTTTCACATTCACTGAATTTAATTTCAACTTGGGAAAACGCCTTACTTGCATAGGCAATGGTTTTGTGTTTCAAATCATGTTTTTGTGATAGCACTGCTGACATACACTATTTCTATAAAGAAATCCCTATCCTTTATGGGGTATGCTAAACATGGTGCCTTTACAAGACATTCCTTTAATTTAGCCACTGCCTCAGACTGCTCTTTTTCCCATTTCCAGGGTGTATTCAGCTTTAACAGCTTAGTTAATGGTTCAGTAATTTCAGCATAATTTTCAATGAACTTCCTGTTATAGCCCGTCATTCCTAATAAACTTTATACCCCTTTCACATTTTTAGGGTCTTTTAGTTTTTGTATAGCCTTCACTTTCTTCTTTTGTGGGTTTAATCCATGTTCAGTCACTTCATGGCCTAGAAAATTCACCTTTTTCTTGCACCATTGTGCCCTCTTGTAAAGATACTTTGGCGCCTGCCTTCTGCAATTGGCCAAGAACATGTCTTATTTCATCAAAATGGTTTTTCAAGCTTTCATTTTTTATCAGTACATCATCCACATAAACTATGGTACCTCTTTCCGCTGCATCCGACATGGCCTTTCTCAAAAATATTCCAAATTCACTCCCACTATTGACATACCCAAATGGAACTCTAACCCACGCGTATTGCGTCTTATCACATGAAAATGAAAATAAATTCTGAATCTCCTCTGCCAATGGCACGCACCAATATCCAGAGGTGAGATCTAACGTGGTAAACACTTTTGAACCATGTACCTGAGCTAGGCCCTGATCAATGAATGGCAGTGGCCATCTGGATACTGGCACTCTTTTATTTAACTCCCTCAAATCTGCAAATAGTCGCCATTGACCATTTGGCTTTAATACACCTAAAATAGGTGTGTTGGATGTGCTATGAATAGGCCTGATAATTCCCTGAGACTCCACATTTTTAATAATCTCTGCCAATGGGCCTCATTATGAATCAGGCATTAAGGGGTTAACGGCGTCGTAAACGGCGCCGACCCTTAACGCCTGATTCCGAGGTCCCTTAGCGCCATGGTGAGTTTAACGCCTGCTTTTTGCAGGCGTTAAAATCCATGGCGCTAAGGGACCATGGTGCTAATTACGCCACCGTAATTTACGGTGGCGTAATTAGCGCCTTCCCCACTCCCATTATGCCCTATGGGGCAAAAATGGGAATGGGGAAGGGTAAAATGGGAAATGGGGATTTACCGCCCCACTCACCTTGGAATGGGGCGGTAAATCCGCCATCCACCATGGTGTAAACATAGTTTACACCATGGTGGTAAGGGTACGACCCAGGCGGTAACTTACCGCCTGGGTCATAATGAGGCCCAATGACTCTAAACATGGCAGTGGTAATCTATACTGGCGCACAAATACTGGGCTTCTGCTACACCCTTCCGGTAGCGTGGCCACATGTAAATCAGTTAGACCGCAATCATAAGCATCTTTTGCAAATACATCTTTAAACTCCATAAATATCTTCCTCAGTTCATTTCTATCCTCATCGCTGTCACATGCATCCGCCGATAAAATCTGCTCCTCTACCATTTTGGAAAATTATGGAAACTGTTCTGGTAGTGGAATCTCGGTGCTTTCCTCTAACTGTGTGGCTGTGTCTCTCTGTAAAGCTGCCACTTTTAAATGTTTTGGCGTATCAGTTTCCACTTCAATGGGCTGATTTTCATTTTCATTTAAGTTAAATGTTATGCAATCCTCTTCATGACAGCACACTGTCTCATTTGAATCATAAGGGTACACAGAATGAATTTTAAATATTCCTTTGGGCTGAGAATTCAGGTGTTCTGGCAACTCACCCTTGGCATCTACATACTTTTCAGATATATTTCCAATCACCATGTTATTCAGATCTGCAGTATAATGTGATTTTTGTATGGCCATTCCTAATGAGGAGTTTTCCTCTAAATGAATATCGTGACAACCCTTATTATTCACCATGATTTTTACAGACTCTTCACCAATATCTACCAATGTAATGTATTCATAATCCAGGCCTTGCTGTTTTATGGATTCATTCAGGCACACAAATGCATCAGAATCTTTCGTCTGCTGTCCATTTTTGCATTTCAGTGTTATTGCAACCTGTTTGGTGAATGCAGGGATAATAGTATCTTTCCTCAGCTGAAATTCAATTGCATATGGGACCAGTTGTGCGCAATGATAAGCCCTTCTTTTGTCTTCAAATTCTGGTGCAGGCCCACCTAGGCGTGACCATATTTTTTGATTAAGGAAATCTAACACCATACACATTCTGTGCATGATATATTTGCCCATGTAAAAGTCATTTTGTGTTCCACTCACTATCCATACATTATCGTAAATTGTTTTCTGCCCAATGCTAATTTTTAGCATGCATCTTCCTGCAATTCGGTTTTCAAAGTCTGGACTGTCCAAACCAGAGACATATTGGTTTTTAATTCTAAATTTCGGGATCACCTCCTTCTCCATTATTTTTTGCAACAATTTCTCATTAATGAAACTCCTTTCCTGTTCAAGTGCTAAAGTGGCTTTTGTTGTTTTAGAATAGTCATTTATACCAATGGTTGCTCATCTTCCATGCGTATTTCAGCAAGAGTGGTGATGTGTTTTTCTGAATCTGCTTTAGTAGCAATATTCTGTTTGCATGTTTTCTCCTTCAAATAAAAGCGTAACGTGTGCTCATCTATGGCAGTTTGCCATCTTTTCCTTGAGTCCAAGTATATCTGTACAGATTGTTTCTCATCCTTACCCTGCATTTTAACTTAACAAAATAATATAACAGTGACGCTAGGGATGCAGCTATTCTGGAGATATATCTCCACTGCATCATTTGTTTTGGCAACGGTGTGACATTCATTTATGTTGCTGTTTTGTGATTTTAATTTCTTAGGTCTCAATGGTTTTTTGGTTAAGGACCACAGTACTCCATTCACCCCATCTATGAGAGGAGACAATCTTTTCAGGCAATCTGTTCCCATCAGAAATGGAATTTCACAAATGGATGTGACCAACACCTCCTGTTTCATTCTGTGTTTACCTATCTTTATGTCAACCTCGGTGACGCCTATAATAGGCACCTCCTCCCCGTTAAAATTATGAACTGGACCTTGATTTTCCTTTACTGTGATCTGATTCTGTGGGGATCTCCCTTCATTGATACTCTTTACCAATTCTTTAGACATAATTGTGGCCTATGCGCCAGTGTCAATCATTGCAAATGTATTGCATTTTTCAACTACAGTGATGGAAGCATAATACCTGTCTTCAACTTCCTCTAACACACATAAGAAATGTGAATTCTTACTGATTTCAGGGCTCACCTTTCTCAGGCCTTTTTCACTTTTGGCTAAGAACATTGGTAAATGGAAAGACATTTTTCCCTCCTTTTTGCCCATTTCTGTGTGAGAGACTTTATTCATTTCCCCATGTTCAGAGGTTTTTTGGAGTGTGGCCACCGTTCGCCCATCCATCCAGGTATCATCAGAGACCACATTACAACCCTCCAACTGAACATGTGTAACAACATCACTTGGCAATTTGTCATTGTCTAATTCTGTGCATTTGTGATCATTTAGTGTAGTACCAGCCCTTTTAACCTCTTCAAAAATATGTGGCTCAAAGAATTCTTCAGGTGATTGACATGTACCCTCCTTTTGAGTCTTTCTTTTTACTGCATGTGTTTGGTTATTGTTCTGATTGCCCAGAGAAGGTGTTATAGCATCGCCACTTACTCCCTGTTCACTGGTATTCCCCATGCATGAGTCATTTTTCTTAAATCTGTCTCTTTGTCCTTTTGGAATTTCAGGTTTTCCATTTCCATTTGTACAAATCTCCAATGTCTGATTTAGCTCTAGGTTAAACCGAACTTCTTTCATAAGGGTCTTTGCACTTTCTGTCACATGTTCATTTACCGGTATCTTTATTTTTGAATCTTTATACATCTCAGAGTCATTATGGAAAATCACATCAGAACAATCTGTTTTCCTGACACTCCAGGTATCATAAGTACTTAGTCACTTTTCAGAAACCCCCCGGTCATTGCAAGGGCCTTCTGCCCCCTCCTTGGATGACTGTTTTTGCGCTGTACAGAGCTTTCTTATTTGTTCAGCTAACATTTTCACTTGGGCCTCGAGACACTGGAACCTTTCCATCTCTCTAGAATCCTCTCTCTGTGGCCTAGATCGATATTGGTTGTTTTCCCCCTGATTGGATCTATTCTGGTACCTCTCAGGAGAATGGTTCCTATTGGGATGGTTCCTGAACTCTTGATTCATTTGTGGAGGGGAGCGGGGTGCACCCATCCTTTGGTTGTAGTCCCCTGGTGGGGAATCATTGTACTGACATGGAGTGTAGTTCATGTTCTGCCTCATGTCCTGTCTCTCAGGTTGTGGGTACTGGCCCCTATGTTGATTCCCATTATCAGCAAATCGATCCACATATTGGGGTCTATCCTGATTACCATATATCATGGTATTGGGATCAAATCTGCTCTGTGTCCCCAATGTCTGGTAGGGACCATCATTTCTTTGATTCAGATTTTGTCTCTGGTTATTGTTCATACCTGACATATCAGGCTGATAGCCTGCCCGGGGTCTATCTCCCAAATATCTGGGGCTGATGTTGCTCTCCCTATTACTAGGATCATGTGATTGAAACATTGGTGCAGGGTGTGATGAGCTTTGTTGATTACACCTTTGTTCAGGTGCCAAATTATTTTTACTTGGACTTTGAGCAGACTCAAGGGACATTTTGGCTGACCTGAATTCCATCACTGTTGCTGAAGGTTCTTTAGATTTTGGTCTGGGGTCTTTTAATTTATCACTTTCTCCACCCTGACAATAAAGTACTTCATATAGTTTTGTGCTTTGGTGTACAATCCATTCAAGGGACTTGTCACGGTCAAATTCACGGACCAGTTGTGATATGTCTTTCTGCAGCCCATACATTTAGGCAGTTTTAAACTCATTAGAATTGGGATCAAAAGATACATCAAAGCGAGAAAATTCTCTTTTTAAGTCTTGTAAAAACTGGCGAGGGGATGTATTAGGCCCAGCAGGGATTGTGTAAGCAACTTCTTTGCCTCCTGCAATGACTGGAAAGGAGAAAAATAACGCCTAATCTCTTTTTCAAACTCTGCCCATGTCATATTCTCCTGTTCATTCAATCCTCTTATGATACTGGCCGTCGGAGCATCTAAAGTTAAATGAAAATACTGCCTGTACTGTTCCTTAGGTATTTGGAGGGCTTTGAAAATGTCATGAACCGCTTCCAAGTGATCCTCTATGCAGCATTCCCCTCTCTTTTTAAATGGTTTGATCAGGGCTTTGATGGATTTCATTATCTTTATGGGGCTACTTGTTGCAATGCATGGAATTGCACTACTTGGTGACTCAACCCTGGTTCCAGGTGTATGGGATTGGTGGTGGCACCCAATGGGAGTATCAAATCCCCTGAGGGCGCTGCAACCAAGTTCAGTCACCGGCCCAGTCACTGGGGCACTAGCTCTTTGGGTAGAAATAGAATTCACCTCAACTCCATTGAATGTGGTGCCCTGCCGCCTCTCCTGAGACCTGGGAATGCACATTTGCTGTTCCAAGTCCTTACACTTTTTAAGGAGCCTGTCTGCTTCGTTTTACAAATAGTTGTTTTCATCACTTATTTTATTAATTACCTCCTGCATGTCGCACATTTGCATTTGGCATTCATTAAATTCTTTGTTTCTCTTGTCTCTTTCTTGACACATTTTAACCTTTTCCTGTTCTGCATTTTGAAGATCACTTTCTTTTTCATAATGTTCTTTTTGTAAAATCTGCATTTCTGAAACCATCTCATCTTTATCTTGTCTAATGTGGCCCACCAATGCCTTTAAGTGTACCAATTCTTGTTCACTGTCCTCAAACTGTTTCTTGCTTTTGGACAATTGAATATCAAAATCTCTGCATTTTAACTGCATGTCTTTCTGACATCCTTCTAATACTGTTCTTAACATTTCCTCCTTTTTACTTGCCCCATCTACGTCAGCCTGTTAATCAGCTTGGTGTCATTTCTTGCCTTCGCAGGGACCTATTCAAAATAAACCAGATCTTGGCGCATAGCCATATCAGACAATCTTTCTCTGCATGTTTATCAGCTGCATTTAATAACCTTAAAAGGCAGACCTGAATTATGCTGCCTTCTGCAAAAATATTGTTTAGTTTTTCTTTCTGCACCTCACTATGAATGCGGTCATGCCATTCTGTGGCATTATTTGATGACCATGTCCCATGTGCATATAACTTTGCCTCTAAATATTGCACTAGCTCTGGGAATGTGGCATCCATTTGAGACATTCTGAAATTTGTTTTTAGTGACACACTGTTATTATGAAATGGGTTGCCTTTAATGTACAGATGGCAGTGTGAGACACACTTGCCAGGCCCAGTAGGTGCTCTATGATCACTTTCCCAGCCTGCAATGCACCATAAATATGTAGGGTATTTTGTATAAATTTGGGGCTTGGCGGAATTTTCTTACCGCCAAAAACAATGGTAATTTGACAATGACTATTCCTTGCATTCAGATTGGGTTTGGCTTTATAGTGGAATACATTTTGTTGGTGGTATTTTGGTGAGTATAATTTCTTTGTTTTATTTGTGGCCCCAACATACAAAACCCCCTTCTTTTGTTCAGACTGTTCTTGTGATCTCTAGAGGCATCAGACTTACATTATTCAGAAACACCACATTTTCATATGGAGTGCCACCTATGGCTGTTATGAGCTATGTTATGAGCTATGTTT
Source organism: Ambystoma mexicanum (assembly GCF_040938575.1). Classification (NCBI taxonomy): domain Eukaryota; kingdom Metazoa; phylum Chordata; class Amphibia; order Caudata; family Ambystomatidae; genus Ambystoma; species Ambystoma mexicanum. The sequence continues at coordinate 681,766,644 of NC_090929.1, read as the reverse complement.
CCATAAATTATTCACAATAACATGTGGTATTATCACTAATTTATTTACATTAGTGATACTATGTTTCCATAGAGTATACACAATACCATGTGGTATTATCACTAATTTATTTACATTAGTGAGACTATGTTTCCATAGGCCTCTCTCTGCTGATTCATATACGCTCAGCAGACTATTGCATTATATTCCACTCAGAAGCCACACACACATACCCTGAGTAGAATCACACGCAAAACTATTTATAATGGCTCATGACATTGCTTCATCTGTATAGGAAACTTGGCACTTTAAACATCATTCCCTCTCTTGCAGAGTACTTTTTTTAGAGGCACCAAATGAAAAACAGAAGCAAGAACACTCTTAGGCAGACTGTGTGTTATCCCCATTTCATTTCAAAATGATATATTACCGTTCTTGTGAGACAATCCTCTCTGAAATAAACATAAGAAACAAATGCAATAATACCACGAATTTCACTTTACACTTGCAACAAGAGAGAAAAATTACATCATATGCCTTGCAACATTATAACGTGGCAGTTAAACACAGTGGAATTCCCCATCGCTACTCTGCTGCCTGATAGTAGATCATTTGTACGGCAGTCACATTAATCTCACTCCATTTGTATAATTACCAGTTGTTTGTAGCTTTTCAGCACGCAAAATCTCCTGGCTTGTCGTCTCTGAGCAGTGACCCAGGGCTTTCTTTTTTTCTTTCTTTAAAGCACCCAGCGAGAACATGCAGTTCAATCTGCAATCTGCAGTTCTCAAGCCGGTGCCAAGTGACTAGGAAACCCCAGTCTCTGAAGGTCAGTAGTCCAGCTCCTCACAGCAGCAGAAGGAAGGCGACCTCCCTGCAACTCCGCAAACTGTCTTCTCCCTGTAATTCTGTCAGAGCTATTCCAAAAAACCTCTGTTAGTATCGCCTCCTCCTTCCTCAACAATAGCTCACTTTTACAGAAAGCAACTCTATCTAACTGATTTCCTGGCATTCAAATTTTGCTTCCTGCAAAGACAGTGAACAGGGCAAAGAAAAACTGCACGTTTAAAAAAAATGAATCTCAGCCTGCCTCATTTTGCACATGGAGAACAAATTATAATGTTAAGGAGTTAGAATCATGTTAGTATTTGTTAGTTAAGTTAATTAATCAAGTATCTAATGTGTCTCCTGTAAGTGAGTAATTTCAAGTGAAAAAAAAGTGTGCTTTTAAAATACATAGCCCATGCAGTGGCGCTGCACTCCAAAACACGCTAATTTATACTACTTTCCCCCAAGGTCTGCAACGGGATCCACAGTTAAGCTGATGGGACATTGTACGCAAGATCTCCCCGCACAAGGGCGCATGCTTGTGCCACTCACCCCGGGGCTAGGCACTTGCGGACGGATAGAAGTCACTGTAGGCGAAATGCAGGTTCGGGTGAGAAGTTCAGCTGATATTGTCAAAGAAGGATTTAAGCTTGGATGAAGGACAAACGGAATGAGGTGAATAGAGAATACTGTAAACATGTTTAAAGACTTCCATTATGATTCCTGTATCCATACCTATTGCGTCACTATTTTTTTAATGTGGTAAATAAAAGCTCTATCCTTTTGAGCTTTAATATAAGAGGCAAGTGCTCTAGTAGCTTTATAAGAGGTTTAGTACATTTTTTATTTATATTTGAGGATGGCCCCAGAAGCTTTTTCCATAATTCTTTTATTAATTTGGAAGTGCAAAGACAAAACCATATCACGTGTGTGCTCGGAAGGGAACTGTATTACTGTTTCTCAAAATGAATGAGCTGTTTGAGTAGTTCCTACAAATCTTTTTTGTGTTCCTTTCATTTGCTTCTGCACAAAAGCAATGACATCGGCTCTTAAAGCTGATTTAAACATGTCCCAATTATCAACCGTAGATGTAAATGCATCTAGATTATTTAAAAAATATTGCTGTTGAAAAGTGAGGAAAACTGCTCAAACTGTTTATCTTGCAACAGGGAGTTATTGAATCTCCATCTATTGGGTTGTTTTTTAAAATCTAGCAGGTCAAAAGAAGGGATTCCTATGGCGTGGCTAAATATGCTAATATTTTCGAGTTGATCATAGCACCAGAGAGGTGGCGGCCACAAAAATATAGTCCAAGCGAGATAGTGTATCATGGGTGAGGGACTAAAATGTAAATTCAAAATCAGAAGGATGAGAAAACCGCCACGTGTCCACCAGTCCAGTCTCCAGTAAAAAACAAGCAAACGATTTATGAGATCTAGAGTTTTAAAAAACACATTTCGATCTCCTGTCCATGAAAGGATCTATAACATTATTGAAATCACCAAAAAATGATGTGATTTGTCAGATTACACTGAATAACTACCTATATGATGGTATCCCAGAATGACAGATCAGGATTAGTTCATCCATAACTACTCATATATAGACATCTGGCACTATTTGTAACGTCACCTAAACCCACCTTCCTTTATTGTCGGATTCCTATTGAAGAATTTTGTGAGGTATGTTATTGTTTATTAGGATTGCGGCACCATTTTTCTTACCGTCAGCTGGACTTGCAATAACATTCCAAACCCAAAAGATTTCAAGCTTCATAGATTCAGGAAATTATTAATTTATTTTTGGATACATGCAACTGGGGGATTAAATGTTTTCAAGTGGGACACTATCTCATGTCATTTCATTGAATTGTTGATACCCTTAATGTTCCACAATAAGCATTTAAACACCATCATAGAATCTCAAAAAGTATCAACTGACCAACATATATATATATATATATATATATACATATATATATATATATATATATATAGAGAGAGAGAGAGAGAGAGAGAGAGAGAGTGAGAGAGAGAGAGAGAGACTGTATGAATGTTTTGATTAAAGGTGACTTTGAAAGAGCACAGGTGATGGAGGCCATATCTGACATTGAGTCGCCTTAGAACCGGGTGAAAAGATAAACATTATTTTATGCGCTGTGCTGTTTTCTTAGACATGTCTTGGTATATGTATATTCTATTGCCTTTCCATATAAGACTATTATTTTCCTTGACTTTAGTTACAATAAATAGTAATTGTGTTTATTCCAGCATTAAAAATATCAAAGTACGCAGTGTCGGACGTACAGCCTGAGACCCTATAGCTGAACTAATGTGATTTGCCCGTTGAATATTGAGAGCGACTTCACGAGAGATATGGAGCAAAGCTGGGAGCATTTTCTGAAGAAATAGGATGGTGGCATTTCCCTCACAACCCTCTGGCAGGCCAGATATGTGAAAGTTGTTTTATCTGCCCATGTTTTCTATGTCCTCATTGTGCTTTTGCAGTTCCTTGACAGTTTTTTCAAGTTGTGAATCTCTGGTATATATCCTCCACAATATTTACTCTGCTTTCAACCTCATCCATTCTGTTCTCAAAAATGTACCACCTGTCGTCAAGCTGTTGGAGCTTTTGATAAGTAGCCTCCATAAAAGGTTTGAGTGATCTTATTTCTTGTAAAAGCATATCCATGGTGCGGTCTGGAGTACCAAGCGGGGGAGGGGATTCACTTTTTGGCCTTTTGTGCATAGCAGTAGATGCACCAGCTTGTATGTCCTTAACATACAAGGTGCCTGTTGACTAGCCATCCCAGAGGCCATGGTTACAAGCACCAATATATGGATAAATGAGCAAGTTGTAAGCAGGCATTCATAGCTAAATGGGAAACATACGTATATCACCAGGTCTCTGACCGGAAAAGCAAAGGTGTCACCTGTAGTAATAAGAATACTGAATAATGCAATTTGTAGACCATAAACTTCTATGAAAATGTTCCTTTTGTGAATATATCAAATGTCCATTAAATGTTGCAGCCTACTGTTAAAATGTGAGGCCCAGCAGAAGTGTGACATTGCCTAGTGTTCACCAATGCTTGTCTCCTCACAAGGAGCAGCCTCTGATGAGTGGACACACTGCTGAAGCTGGAGAGACCACCAGGAAGCACCACAGGAAACCGAAGCCACGCAAGAACAAGAACGCTAGTAGAACACAGCAAGCGGTGGTAAATATATTGAAAAATAATTAAGAAAATATATTAAGGGCAGGAGAGAAACGCTTTAAGCAGTCATTCCTGAACGGCACCAAGCCACGCCCCCGCCCATACATTTCTATGTTGGCTGCACCGCATATGCCAGTATCCCCACCTACAAGCAAATTCATGTTTGCTTTGCACCTAAAGCAACTAATGATGCTATAAGAAAACATGTCTAAGTTGACTCTGCCAGTGTATGCCACGATACTCTTGCAAGAAAATACTCCTATTTGCTTTGCCAGTAAAAATGCAATTGAACAATAAGAAGAGTATATAACAAAGAAAGAGAAGTAACTTCAATTACAAAGCAATAAATGCTAATGACTTCCATGCCAACCCCTACTAGTTAATATGGTTGTACAAATCTTCATTAAACAAGGGTTTTTTATTATAAAATTCATATAGTAAAACAGAGGTTACAAAAAATGTAACCTCACATAAAACCCATTACACATAAAGGCATATATTGCACAATTTCCTATACATAGAAATACATTTACAAGTATGCACATAAAATCATCAAAACCACATGTAGGCCCGAATACACTTCGATACTAGATCAGAATTACTGGTTATATAAATTGCCCGACATATTCCGTCCTAAATATTGGGATATTCTTCAGGGCCTAAAACAGCCACAACTTCTAAAATGATTGACGTGTCGGTCAGCTAGTCTCCACAATGTACCAACCACTCATAATAAGAATGTCCAAACAAACTGACTGCATCAAATAGGCCAGATTAGACACATAACATTTATCATGTTTGCTTTATCATAGAGAACCAGAAAAAATGCAATGCAGCAGTAAATAATTATAGCTAGAATGCCTGTACCAAAATATGCCAGTCGATCCACGTAATAACACTCATCATGCTTCTTTTAGCATAGATTCCCCGTATAAAATAGAATGGCACAGTAGGAATTTAAAGCTAGACTAGCTGCACCAAAATATGCCTGTTTAGCCATGTAATTGAACTCATGAAGCTTGCTTTATCGTGGATGCCAGTAAAAATGCCATGCCACAGTAAGAAATTATAGCTAGACAGGCTACACCGAAATAGGCTAGTCTAGCCACATAAGAACACTTATTATTTTTTTTATCATAGATACCCAGTAATAATCCAATGCCTTAGTAAATGACAACCCTCCTTCCAAAATCAATGTGCTGGGCCTGGCACAAACACACACACATTAACAAAGCATTCACTCACTCATATACTCACATATTTACAAAGAATTCACTTGCTCATTCATATGCACATTCATACACCTGCTCATTCACACATTCACCTAGCCACCCTTACATCATACACTCACTCAGTCACACATGGATGCACGAATACATACACATATTTTAAATTGTTTTTTTTTTTTTATTTTAATTGGTTATTTATAATATACTTAATACCCAGAGGTTTCTAAGTGTGGACCCGGGGATCAAATCTATGTTTTTCAGCATCTCCTGCTTCTAAGGTGAGCTTGTTGCCCCTGAACTATCCTCCAGAGACATATACCATACACTGTTACAGTGTTCTTTTTACCTTCAGCCCCGGTACAGACTATGTTCCTTGCAGCATCTGACAAAGGCACTCAGTCTCCCCATGCAAGAATAGAAACCAAGAAGCATAGAGTGCTCCCTGGTTCCTGCACATGCATCAAGGTGCCAGATGACTCCATCTGCAATGCAGCAGGTTGTCTGAATGTGCGTGGAGGTGCAGGAGCGCCCTCTATGCACATTCAGATGTGCAGTTCCCCACCCTGCCTCCCCAATAGGACATGCAAGGCTGAGCAAGCAAAATGCCCCAGCCATGCATGGTCCATTGGGCAAGCATGCTGGGAACATAAAGATAGCCCAGGAGTACTCCCTCAGCTGCATTAAGGAGCTGAGGGATTCGCTAAGTGTTTTCACTGGACTGGCTAGGGTCATCTTATCCAGAATGGGAGTCGGCATTGGTGGTTAGGTGTCCCGTCACCCTCTATGGATGAGCCGCCTCTGGATGGTAGATCAAGTTATTAAGTTTACCTTTCTGATCAAATTGTTGATCTTGTTGCTGTGACGAGTAATAAAGCTTTACCGGTATAATATGATCTGAGCAGATCCCTTTGTAATTGTCTCTACAAATCAAACTCTGCCTTTCTTTAGCATCTATTCATTCTTCTAGGCAATAGTCATTGCTCCCAGACACAGTCTTGTCCATTTCAACAGAACATCATGTGCCAATTTAAGATGACCCAGGACTCTTTTATTAATAATATTCTAGGACTGAATAATTTTATCGAAATACCTATATGGCACTAAATTCTAAACAATACAATAAGTTTTTTTTTAATACAAAGGTTTATTCAGATGCGTATGCCCTGTAATGACTTGTATTATTACCCAATGTATTGTCACTTAATGTATCAACCTTGGAGGGAAGAAGTGAGTCAGCTGTAACATGATTTAAACCTGGGAAGTGCACGCTTACCCAATGAGCTATGCAGAGTATGTCTGTGCACTATGTTGACCTGCATGCAGAATGATGCTAGATAAACAAAGTTGTATCCTTTTATCCTTACACCGTGGATACTCGCCCGCACTGCTAGATATGAAATTAGGCAGAGTTGAGACACCTGAGCTGAACTTTATCAGAATGCATGCCAGTGTGCCCCGTTTAATTTAGGAGGTGCTTCTTTATTGCTGATTTCTTTTTTGGCATTCTGGGACTTGTAGCCTGGATATAGGATGGGAAATCCAGTACTACAAGTCCCAGAATGGAAATAAAAACAGGACTTGACAAGCACCTACGGAATGGAACAGGGCATGTTGGCTACCAGTGGGGCCTGGATAGTGTATCCATTCTTATTTAAGGGGCCTTAAGATTGCCACTTGGGTTACAGCAACTCTGTATGATAACAGAGTAAGGTCATATTGACTGCAAATGAGGGCATAGCCTAATCTCGGGTACACATTAAACTCCCCCGGATCCGGGTAATCTGCCTTTGTGCACACGTCCACGTCTGCATTCTGCTCAGTCTCACCCAGTAAGTATTTTGCGAGTCAAGCACTGAAGAAAAGGAAAGACGAACCACCCTTACACCCCTCCTTCCTCGTGCTTGGTTCTGCCTCCCTACCGCCCCACATCCCCTCAACGCCCTCTTCACCCTGTTAGAAGGTGACATTAGCTATTAACCTTATATTGGGCCATTTTGTAAATCAATGTCACTTACATTTAATAACAAGTGTAATCAAAGGAATTATGCAAATTTAATTTGATGCTTCTTGAATTATGCAAATGTGCTCCAAATATAATGAGTTCTGACATGTGCCCAGTTGGACAATGTTCCATTACCTCCTCTCTTATTACACCCATTATTATTTTTATTTTTTACCCTTTGGATGGGGGCGGGAGGGTTGAGGGGGACACGAAGGCAGCTACTTGTCTGTCTCCTCTCGATATCTGACTGTATTTGCTGTTTAATAAAAGACATCCCTTTAGGCGTTGGCGTTATTGGTATTACAGGGAGGGAAGGAGAAAAAGGGGGGGGCGAAGGAGGTGGGGTCGGCAAGAAAGTAATTTTCCACAAATGGCTTTTCAGGCAAGAATACTGTAAAAACCTGATTCTAAATTACTGCCCTTCCAGTCCCATCTCCGTCTCGCAGTTTCCTTTTCTGCCTAAATGACTGCTGGACCCTTGGGCTGTGACAAAACGCCTTTCTGATGCGTCTCTGTGCCAGACAGCCCCTTCTTCTGCCACGCAGTGCACGTGGCCCCGGCAGCGGTGAGGCGGCAGCACGGGTTAGGTATTCATCGCGATTGCGCTTTGCTCATTGTGTTTCTCTCAGCTGTGCCCCCCTGACCAGACAGAGGCTTTCTTAAGGGGAAGCGCGCATTGATCCATGACATGTATCGTGTTTACAGAGGGACCTGACTCGTGTGAAACATGCAGGCACCACAGGCGGTTCTCATTTGTCAGAGAGCTAAAATGTCTGCTCTGTAATAGGTAATATTTACACACACACGCACACTCATGTGTGTACACAGAAACATACACAATAAAACCCACGTCTTCACGTGCACTCTTCGTTTAAAGACACACATGCACTTTCTCGTCTCTCTCTTTGTCTCTCTATTCTCTCTTACTTCCTCTCTCTACCCCTTAATTAATTAATGTATTTATTGGTCACTTGTTAGGCGCTTATACAATTAGCTAAACTATTTCAAAGTGCCCACAGGGCAACAGAGTGGGAACAGGGGAAGGTAGACAATGAATTACAACAAAGATAAATAATTGAATGAATAGTACAAACAAATAATGAGAATGAAAGGGAGGGGAGACAAACCCACTATGCCCTGTGATTGGTCAGAACGTGCAAGTGCAGAGGGGAGGGTTAAGGGATAGGTGCTCTGGTGCTCATGGAGAAGTGCTCGGGGTGAAGTGCTAAGAAGGAAAAAAGGTAAGTGCAACCTCTCGTGGGGAGGGTGAGCCTTAGCAAGTGCTCTCTGTTTAGCAAACCTCTTCACACGCAAGGAGTTGGTGTCAGAGCAGTGCAGGAGTCTAGAAGGAGAGTATTTGGTCAGAAATTGTTGAAGATAGAGTGGTCCCTAGCCCTCAGATAGCCTTGTTGATGATACAAAGGGATTTGAATTTAATCTGTGCTGAGACCGGGAGCCAGTGAAGGCTTTGTAGGCCAGGAGAGATGTGGTCCCTGGGCTTGAGACCAAAGATAAGTCTTGCTGCCCTATTCTGGGTTAGCTGGAGGGGTCGCAGGGTGGATGAATGAAGATTGAGGACGAGGCTGTTGCAGTAGTCTAGCCTGGAGAGAACCAGAGCACGGGTAACATTGAGTCACTGGGGGAAGGAGACGAAGGGTAGAGTTCCTTTGAGAAGGAAGAGCTGAAAGGACTTCTTGACAATGTCCTGCCATGAGGGATGAAGGAGAGGGAGGAGTCGAAGATGACTCCAAGATTCCTGGCTTCAGAGGAGGGGCCAGGGGGAGAGCCCATGGAAGAAGGCCAGAGTGAAGGGAAGAAGCAGGGTACAGGGGACTCAATAGGGAGAATCTCTGTTTTACTGGCATTGGGGCAGAGGACATTAGCAGTGCACTAGGCCTGGATGGCAGAGAGACAGTCAGGGATGAAGGAAGGTGCAAGGGCGTCAGTAGGAAGTTTGAAGAAGAGTTGTGTGCCATCAGCGTAGCACTGGAAGTTGGGGGAGAAGGAGGCAATGAGGCGTGCCTGCAGAGAAAAGTAGATGTTGAAGAGCCAGGGCGAAAAAATGGAGCCCTAGGGGATGCCACGGGTGGAGGAGGAAGTAGAGGAGGAGAAAGGGCCCAGAATTAGTATCTAGTAATGTGCATGGTCAAAGAGAGCAACCAATACAGAAATAAATACAATCAGGAAAAAAGCAATGTGAATGTTAAGTTTATACTGCAACCATTGCCGCCATAGTGAATTTATGGCACCTCATATTGTATGAGAAGCAACACACTGTGGCCCCACCTAGGTGCCATCGGACCCTTAAAGGCCCTGATTCATGGAATTATTTGCATGCAAAACAAGGATCATCAAATATGGATTTGCGGGCAGAATGGCATGCAAATCCCTGTTTTACACGCAAATAATTCCATGAATCAGGGCACTATAGAAGTACAATGGTTGGAGGAATAGGTGATAGCAACACTGGATTAACCAGTAGACAGTTTCATGAGGGAAAAGCACATGACGTAGTTAATACAATTTTGTACAGAAAAAAGGAGTCCGTGGAAAAGACCAATGTCCTGTGCTTTAGTAGCTATGGTGGTTCTTGTAGAAGTGGGCATTCTGAGTTGTATAATCCAGACTATAGCCCTTGGTTATATTGTGTGAATGTATACAAATCAATTAATTCCCTGTGCTTTGCTTTCTTTACAGAAGCTCCTCTATCTACAGTATGAAACAGAGCCAGAGGAGGCAACGGAGATGTAGTCTAGAGCCTACATTGTTGGCTGTGGCATCAAGAGACCCAAGTTCCAGTCCATGCACCTACACTGTGCCTTCCTCGCGGTATGTCAAGGGAAAGAGAATACAATGAATTCCATTGGCTCTTTGTAGTTTATATCTAACATTTCACTGGTTGATCCAGAAATGTGTTTAGCCTAAGTGATAAATCTTCTTTAGGACGTCATCTCAACCACCACCACAGTCCTCTGTATGCCCACAGTAGTGATCACCGCCTCCACTTGTGACATTGACACCTGCTCTTCTGGGAGACATTTGGACAACAGCTCAATGGTAGGACGAGGCTACTGTAAAAACCTATCTGTACCTGCGGATCCTGTAGACATCACAGAGATAAGATGCACAGGCCCTTCTCCTTTGTGCCGTCCTCCACCATCTGGATGAGGACAGATGGGAAGAGTACACCGCAAAGGAGAGAAATGCGCATTCTTAGTGGTGGTTTCCTTGTCCTAGAAGGTGGCTGGGCTGGGATCTGGGCAGCGTTCAGTGGTTGTCCCTGTGACGAGGGTAGAGAGGTATTAGGGAGATGGGTTCCCGTCTTCCCTCACCCGCTCCGTGTCCCCCATGTGGAACGTGTCATACCTGTTAGTATGTGTTGACTCTCCTTGCACGGGCGATCCCTCGCTGCTTCCCCACTATGCCCTGCATCATGAGGCTCCCTTGAAGAAGGTAAGAGGACTCCACGAAGTGTAGACTTCTCGTGTTCTTTGGGCAGTAGCAGTTACTTCACTCCTCTGCCATTCCACTCACTGTTATTGCGATTCGAATTTTACCAAACTTGTGTACGAAGTTGCAGTCATGAAGATTTAAAACTATTATTTCTCTTGTAGATGCCAAAGCAGCAGCGAGGTGGAGAATGGTGGATTTTCCAGGTAAGTCATATCCTAATGGTAAGTCTACTCAAACGCGGTGCTAGTACACACTAGTTTGTCTGTTGTCTTTTTCTATTTCAGGTAGGTGGATCCAGAAGCTGAATTCGGGTCCCGGGAGTGGAGCGGACCATGCCAGGCAAGTTGCAAGTGACGAAGACTAGGATGCGGGAGTGAAGAACTGGACCAACTGCAATCCATGGAGAGTGAGTCTGGCTCACAGGAAGATGCGTACTGAAGCCTGTGAACGACGGGCATAGGATTTGATGGGGCGTGGCCTTAAATAGGTTTACCCCACCATTGCTGCAGGAGATATCTCAAGAGTTCATTTTTCCACAAGATTTTATGTCGTGTTGTGAGATTTTGGAGGCCTTCGTTTTTGCAGGACATGAGCACAGTGTCGAAGTGTGTTGGTACTGGTGGACCCGTCAACCCCATTCTCCCCTGTGTATTTCTCCGTAGCTCAAAAGCCACAGTTGTTTAGGGTGACCGTGTGTGTGCAAATTATAGGTTGTTTGGGAAGAAAGTGGTTGGGTCAATAAGACCCAACCTGGCAGACATGACAGCTTACAACAGATCCACTTTGTTGGAGGTGAGGGTGTCAGTGAAGTTTTGATATGACTGGAAGTGCATGTATATAGCACCAGCAATATCTACTTCAAGGTCATTTTTTCACTGGAAGGCTTTCAGTCTGTGCTGTAGCATTGACAGAAAGTGGGATCTAAAGAATCTTCAGGAGAAGCATGTTCCATGTTTTAGCTGCTTGGTAGGAAAAACCTCTATACCTTTCATTGAGGTTAAAAGGGTGTGATTTCTCTTGGTGTCAATTGTGTGTCGACTACGCTGATTCATAATGCCCAGCTAGTGAACAATTTGCAGTTTGTATGGCAGGTATCGAAGAAGATGGGATTTGCCCAGCTGCAGAGATCTCTGTAGTCGTTTGTTTTCTTTTGCTTTCATGTAGTCTTGGTATTGCTCATTGAGTAATGTTGTGTTATGCACTGCCGTGACATCACTTTAAAGATATGGGGAGAAGAATGGACAGGGGAGGTTGGGTCAGGACAGAGGGAGGGGGAAATTCCTAGCAATATGCAGCCAAGTTTGTTGCCTACATTTATTCATTTGAACGGCGCACAGTACGAACTGAATAGTGTCTAGGTGATCAGAAGGAGACACAGAAAGCGTATCTTCCAATCACCTGGTGTAATTGTAATTGGTCATTTATAACACGCTTAATACCGAGAGGTTTCTAAATGCAGACACAGGGATCGAACCTGTATTGCTCCACGTTGTCTTGCTTCCAAGGCGAGCTTGTTGCCCCTGAGCTATCCTCCCGGTCTAAACAAGTGTTAGAAAGAGGCATAAAAGTTGGATGCATGTTTCAATACCTGTCTTACCCCTCCAGGCGAAGTGGTGGCAGAGAACGGGATAATCATGTCTGCCACCATTTCTCGTTCTGCCTGGTCAAACGGAATGGTTTTCTGCCAGCATGACATTTTCAAGCTGGCATAAAGCCATTGGTTTCCTATGGAATATGCCTACTTTTAATACCTGTAAAAAGCATGCGCATTTCATTGGAATCCTCTGTAAGGAAGTGTAAATGGAAGAATGCAGTTGCACCTGTTTGAACAATGAATGTGCAAAACAACTATGTTCACCTGCTTTCGCTAGGTTTAACATATTTATTTTGCACTAAGAGACGGCATTTGTTTTCTTTATGTATCTTAATTACATAGCGGAAGTTAGGTGCTTTGAAGTTTATTGCATGTTTATAGTGCACCCACTGTATTGAAGTTGGGGCATATCTAGAGGGTAGCCAATGCTCTGAACCTAGTCCAGCATCTAGTCCATAGCCACTGAATGAATTTAGAGCATGGCCTCTTTTCTTGCTGCGCCCAATGCCCGCCAATGTATTGCACGTAGAAGAATTTATGAGGATAGCCAATGAATTGCACTTAGAAGAATTTATGAGGGTAGCCAATGTATTGCATGTAGAATAATTCATGAAGGTAGGCAATGCATTGCATGTAGATGCATTTATTAGGGTAGCCAATGTATTGCACTTAGAAGAATTTTGAGGATATCCAATGTACAAACCACCCTTGCTCCTGTTTCCTTCTCGCATTCCTCCCAAGTACCACTTCCGCTCCAAGGGCCAGCCAGACTACACACGAAACACAAAACACACATCCAACATTATAATTATAACTGTTCTTTTATGGCACACTTTATACCAGCCCGTGGTTTCTAGGAGAGGGATCGGGATTCGAACCTTGTCTTGCTTCCAAGACAAATGCTTTGCACCTGAGCTATCCTTCAAACATTTGCATGCAACAAACAATCCCAGACACTGGGCCTTACCCCTACGAATACAGGCCAGGGCACACAATCAAAACTCACCTAGAAAGCTGGCACACAAATATGCCAGTTTCTCCAGGTTCTGCAAGCATCTACAGAAGAGCACAACCTCTATCCTACCCCTCTCCCCTCACTAGCCCACTTTCTTACAGAGCCACGTGAGCACCTGGAGACTATGCTAATAGTAACATTGCATGGTATAAGTCATGTTAACATAACACTTCTTATGCAAATAATGGAAATTGCATGGAGGAGACAAAAGGGCTCATAAGTGCAAACGTTGGTGGTCCCCTCTGTGCAATTAACACTTTTGTTAAAATGAGCATTCCTGGGTGCCCAAGGTAAGGACAATAGAAAGGTCTACCAATCTGAGAAGCTGCCCCTTCTCTATGAATGAGCCTTCAATTCCTGGAGGCACTGGAACAGCACTCTAATTACAATAGAGTGCTGCTTAAAGGAAAAGTTCATGCACGCATCTTATGCGTTTCCATGAAAAGAGGTTTCCCAATGCCTTCATCTTTTGGGGTGGGTGAATCTTTGCCTGCAGGTTTAACACAGATCCCTGAAGCGGGTTTAGTTACACAGGTGAGAACTGCCTTACTGCAAAGGGCAATTCTGACCTACAGTGTAAAATTGTATTTATTTAGCAGTCCCTTTAACACTTTGATCTATTTCACAGGGATTGGAACTGCAATTTTTATTAGCACCTTGGTCCATGCCGGTAAAATACCGGCACCGCCTTGGTGGAAAGGGGAATTACCGCCCTATTCCAAGGTTGGGGGGGCGGTAATTCCCCTTTCCCCCATTGCCCTTCCCCATTCCCATTTTTGACCCATAGGGCTCTATGGGAATGGGGAAGGCGCTAATTACGGTGCCGCAAATTGCGTAACTGTAATTAGCTCCCTCGTCCCTTTGCGGGTTGGGTTTTAACGCCTGCAAAAAGCAGGCGTTAAATTCACCAACCCGCAAAGGGACCTCGTAGTAAGGCGGTACGGGTTTACCGGTACCGGTAAAATACCGTTACCGGTAAACCCTTACCGCCTACCGTGTAATGAGGCCCTTAGTATTAGGTCAGGGTGAACAGGCATCCTGATATTTGGGGGAGGTCCCCGTCTTTCAAGCCTGGCCACTTATATGGACAAGTTTCCGCTAAAAGCCAAATGTGATCCTATTTGGAATATTGTTTGAAGCCTGAGCCTTATGAGTTATTTTCTCTGATAAAGGGTAGATGCAACCCGGCCTACAGGTGCAAGAAAATCCTGGTGTGAAACTGCAAATGTAAGTATTTAATATTGCTGCCAGAAGATCAGATTGCTAAGGAAATCAAGAGAGGAAAGGATGAAGAAAAAGTGTGAAAATGTAACTGCATGGGACAAAAGAAAGACAATTGTATAATGAGGAGAGGAGAGAATAGAAATACAATCAGCCTCTTCTTCTATTGAATGTTATGTGTATGCAGGAGACCACCAATATTTGCACTTGCATGCTCTGAGGTCATTTGCATGCAATTGCAAATATTCACAAGAGAGAGGGGTCAAGGAAAGAGTAGAGCAAGTCGAACTTGCTTTTAATCTTCTATTTCCCTCAAGGTTTTGTGAAAAAGTGAAAACTGACTGCAAATTATGCTTTGCAGGCAGCGTCTACTAATTGATTCTTATGGAATCCACCTAGTCTAAAGCAAATGTAAAACGTAGGAGGATTCCATAGGAATCCATTTGTGTATGCCGCATGAAAAGGTCATGCAGGCTTCCAACATAACGGAATGACAAAACGGAAGACGTCAGCAGTGTGGAATCTCATCTCCATCCCGCACACCTCATCTGCTTTGTCGCTTCTTGAATATGTGGCAGAGCGGGTAATTGAGGTGTGAAATCATTATGCCTCGCATTTCCTGCTCGCTCCATTCAGAAGGAAGGCGACAGTGGTAAATGGAGACATAAAAGCACGTTTCCATTTCCAGCTCTGCCCCCATTCAAACTGACAGTGTCTAAAAGATGGTTTCGAAGGAGAGAAAGGCATATAAATAATAGAACATGTACCTACATTCAGTGTCCAAATACTGTACCAAGTGTGCTGCAATCTTTGTTGTTATGCAGAGATTCAGTTAAAGTTTTTGGAAGAGAAAGTCATAAAATTCCAACTAACAATATAATAAAAGGCCAGATGTATGTTTGTCCGATCCGATGAAGTAGCTTCGCCTGTTGTCACCGCTAGAGGGAGCTGTTGCCTTAGGATATATAGTGGTCCACTGTGTTAATGTAAACCTGCACTTTGGCCCGCGTACACAGTCTTCTACACTAGCTGCTTATAAATGGAAAGTTCATTAGCATTTTGGGAGGTCACAATGCGTTCATGTTTAAAGTTTTGGGATTAAAGGTCTTCCAAGGCAAATAAAATGGAAGTGCATTGTGAGGTAAGAAGCCAGGTGGAATTCTACTACATTCTCTGTTTCAAGTCTGATAACAAAACTGAGGACCCAAAAGCAGTGGAAGGACGGTGCCTTGAAGATGTCCAAATAAAATAAGAACTGTCAGCATGCTCAACAGTGCGTCAGCGGTCCCAGACTTGGATCTCGTGTTTTAAGCACAATGCAGTTTATGGAAGTCTTTGACGACCTGGCTCCTATTTTGTGAAGTTCTTTTGGCTTTTTCTTGTCTTAAAACGAAAAGGGGTTTAACCAACTTAAACGACAAGCTGATAAAAACAAAAGCCAGTTCGTCTAGACATACAGTGCACTCAGCAATGAGAACCACCGCTCTGTGTGTGTTCAATACCATTGTCCCATGTTTTATTTAATTATTCTAAACAAACACTCAGACGAGTTAGCCATACGTGTACACATATTATCATGAGTGATTTGCTTTGCATGCATCATATAAGATTATGTGGATCTCCAGTATGCGATTTACCCATCTCATCCATATGACCCAAAACTACTTGAAGATGCTTAAAATTGTTAAAGGACAACTCCACATGTTTCAAGCACTCTCTACACCCCTTATCAGGAAAACATCTTCCTTTTAGGACAGAAGCGTTTCATATTAAAACAAAATATTTGGAGGCAAATATACACTTGTAATTATATAACATGGAAGAATAAATGCATACGTGACCAAACATATTTTAACATGTCTTTGGAATATTGAAACAAAATGTAAAAGCAGTTTTAAACACAAGAGGGGCTATGGCGCCATTGCTGACTGCCTGGGTGGCCCTGAGAAAGACAGATACGTCATTTGGTTACGACACCTGAGGTCTCCCCTGATGCCCCTGAGATCTCCCATGCTACCTCGTTGGTCTCCCTTGCTACCCCTAAAAATAAATGTTTTTAAAAAGGTCTTGTGTTTTCTTTTCTTTTTTGATGTAAGCTCCTGGGCTGTGAGCAGCACCATGTGGCTATTTGTTTCTGTAGTGGGTGGCGTTCTTTTTCAGGCCTCTTAAAAATAAAAGAGGGGGTTCCACAAGTGTAACACTTTGAGCAGTGACCCTAAATAAGAAAGAACAGGAATAACAAATGTGTCTTTCTGGAATTCTATACAATAATTGCTAGACTCATTAAAGGTTTATTTCAGGCACACTTCAGGGGGTGAGTCAGTGATTTAGTCCGTTCTTAAAAACCTCTACTCAGCCGTTCATCCTTCTGAGGTAGATACATGAGTACCAACACAGATTGGGTGATATTGTATGTCTATTTTTTCTATGTATAGCGCTTAAGTGTAAGTGCTATATAATAACACATCATTATCATTTAGCCTTGGGTGTCTAGTTGCATTCACAGTAATTTGGGAAATATGGGCCTATACACACTGATATTAATGATACGTATGGTGATCCATTCTTGTATGAAATGTATGTCACATTATAGTGATATCGTAACGATATTTTTCGTCGTCTACTTAGGAACAATGCTCTGTGATGCCACTTCCTGTTTTGTCAAGGGGTGAAAGGTTGTGTTCTATCGCTTCCCGTGATGTCACTTCGGACAGGGCCAAATGACATCACTTCCTGTAATGTCATCAGAGGTCAAGGGTCCTGTGATGTCACTTCCACTACCCCTGGCATTCTGGTGAAATGACATCCCTGGAGAAAGATGCCTTCTCACACAATGGATTGGTTACTAACTGGGTCAAAAATCAGTAGCACCCAGAATGAAATGAACATTTGGTAATAAGCACTATTTATTCAATGAGACATTTTCTTTGCAATGGTTTTAATTATCTAAGTAAGCTTCACCTGCCTTTATTTTTATTTCCACAGCCACTGATCGATTCAGCAAATTGTAGGTATATTCACAGGATGTCCATATTCCTCTTGGGCGAATGCCAAAACACTTCTTTCTGTTCTTCATCTTTAGACCCCAGAAGGTTTCTGGACTGTGAAATTCTTCAAGACTCTAACAAATGTATAACTACAGTGTGGGCTTTGCGAAAGCAGACATTTTACAGGATACACACATGGTGCTTTTGATTTAAAATTAGGAAAGCGAAGTATGGATGACTGCAAACCCCAGCCAGCATATACAATTCATGAAACCAATCTACAGGTCTTTTAACGTAGTTTTATACATCCATCCATAATGAAAATAAATCCGGATGTAAATGTAATGTAAACACACAGATAACAAGTAAAAAGATCCAACTTGTGACTCCATTTCCTTAGTATATGGCTTAAACGGTGCACCGTTCATAAGTAACAATGATATCTGTATCTGGCAAGTGGGCGGACCATTATTTGTGCCATTAAGCACTTTTTAAATACTGATTTCTGCTCTTTTGGCCTATTTGCTGCTGTCGCTACTGCCCAGCCTTTTTGATCAGCTCCCTTAAATCTCGCACAATATCATTGGTTTCCTTCACCTGTTCTTACTCATGAAAGCTATTCCACGGTCTCATGGGACCGTAAACAGGGTCATGCATCTTATTTCCTTCATTATCCCAGACTACTCTCCCTCTCCCAAGCCCTCTTCTCCTTTAGACAAACATACCTCTTCCTCTCTTTTGCCCTTTTACACTCATCCTCGCTCTTTCACAATGAGCTTTCTCCCTTCTGAGGGACTTTGTGGTTCCCCCCATCCACACGTATGCTATGCATTGTTCTAGCCTTTTCTCCTTCCCAACTACCTTGTGAGTAAGTTCTGTCACTCCAAATGTTCACATTCTCTCACTGGTACAGCCTTCCACTGGCTTATGAACTCCTGTTCTACCCATTCCAACATCCTTTCCCAACAGCCCCTTTGCCCACCTTCTGCTCTCAGTTCTTCTTAACATTTGTCTTTTTCCCAGGGCACATTGTCTTGATTCGACAAAAGTGCTTTC
The DNA here is from genome assembly GCF_040938575.1 of Ambystoma mexicanum. NCBI lineage: Eukaryota > Metazoa > Chordata > Amphibia > Caudata > Ambystomatidae > Ambystoma > Ambystoma mexicanum. The sequence goes on along the minus strand of NC_090929.1, from coordinate 681,748,063 downwards.
CCCATCCAAAATCGTTAGGTTCAGATCCTCTGGGTAATTTGATGGACATCGGTCTGGTGTCAGAGTTAGTCGAGCTAATAGATCAGACCAACCATTGATGCCAAAGTCTTTGCACAAAAGAGCTGGTATGGGTTCCACACTCTCTCTCTCTCTCCACGCTCTATCCCTATGTTATGAACTTATTCTGCTGGTTAAAAAGTATTATCACCCTATGTATATCTTGTTCCTGGGATTCATTAGCGATAACACAAATACGCAAGACTGCACCCTGTTCATTCCCATTCCATCCATCAATTGGTAAGCTAACGAGGGGTCCTCAGTGACTCACGTGGATAGTTCCCTTCTTAAGGTTGAGTGACCTTGCTTCATTCTGCCCTTTTTAATATTGTCTGATGTCCCAGAGATATCATTATCCTCCAATTACATTTGTAGCTGTCCGATACATTCTACATAATAATAAGGGTTTCTCCTCTTCCCTCTTTAGTTTATTATCCAATGTATCAATCACTTCTATCATTTGCCTTTGTAATGCTCTGTGTCCATCACAGTCAATATCTCTGATACTGTAGCATAGCTGTCCACCAAAGGTGAAGCGTTCTTGTGTTCTTCTGACATTCTCTCTACTATTTCTATCACGACTGTAATTGTAACCATAGCTTTCTTACTCTCCCTTTGGTAAAACCTCGATCATAAGTTAGTAGTCCATCACCCTTTTCAAAATTAATGCATGCTGCTGCCCTCATATCCTCCAGAAGATATTATTTTGCTAGATCTTTGAGTTTAGGCCTTTCCCGAAATTCTTGCTGGCTCCTCACCAAATTGTTCGTAATTCCAAAACTTCTTCCAGCAAATAGTCCACTTCCTCCCTCTATTCACTTTGTTGATCTTTGCTCTGCCTCAACGCCAGTAGATGTGATGGTTCTGCCTCCTGCATGAACCAGAAGCCTTCCCACAGAGGGGCCAGTGCTACTATGGGGCTTTTCCTTTTGGGATACTTGGGCAGTCCCAAGTCAATTAGTTAATCCAAGAAATGTGCTGAATTCTTTTGTGGTACATCTACATATATTTCCACTGCACTGTGCCCCTCAGGTCTTTCAAGGTGTTTTTGATCTGAGTGAGCACCACTTTCTCCGACTCTGTCAAGTCTGCCACCTTTCCCAGCCTTTTCCTTTGTGCTTTTTGATTATATCGTCTTTTCCTTATTTCATCTTTTCCTTTTTCTTTAATATGTCTATTCTTCCAGGCACCATGATGCAAGGCAACAATACCTCAAAGCATTTATACCCGTAGACTGAACTGTGGGTGGGACACCCTCAGAAGGTCCTTATTCTCTCCCTATCTACCACGTGGCACCTCTGGTACTTAATCAGAAATCTCCCCATAGACATGACTCTGGCTAATCAAAATGCATCAAAATAACCAGTAGGCAGGAGTTAGGTTAATTCTGGAAAATCTTTAGCCTTTGAATCTTGGGCTGTTGCCTCCTCATTGAGAACCTTTAATTTTCAAAATGCTTGATTATCCGAGTCACAGCACCATATGTCATGTTTGGATAGTTGGTTCTTTGTAACCCACCAGGAAAAAGTCTGGTGGCCCTTCACCAAAGAACGACAGCCACTGGAGATGAAGGTCAATAGAATTGTTAGGGGCCCACTCTACCTATGAGCAGGACTCACAAAGGGGTACTCCGCCCCTCCTCCTTTCTCCTAGTAATACCTAATATACATTAGGATGGTGCCTTGCCCCAATCAGTCATGAACGTAGTCAAAAGTCACATAAGAACAACAGATGTCCCTGGTGAAGCCAGAGTATCAGAAGAGGGGTTCTTTGTGTCCTTTTGATAAACAAAAAATATGTTTTTTCTGCAGCCTTGTGTGCTTCCCAGGCCAAGTTTAGATGCATACTTATGATTAACTACTCACACAAGATGCCGATGACGCAGATGCCGATGACGCACATGTTGTTAGAGACCTATAGCTAGATCTAGTGAACAGATCACCAGAGTGCGGGCTGTGCTGCCCCTCGGAGTAAGGAAAGCACCATAAAGCATGGGTTCTCTGTAAGAGCACACGCATTGCCAAAACGAGTCCCTTTTCTAGCAGTACACCTATTTCTTATGCATAATGTATATCTATGTATGAATGCTGTTATTTTATGTTATGTTAATATACTTTCACCACAATAGTAGTAGCCCGACACCAATGTGTATGTGTATAGTGGTGTACTGTGCCACAGCAAGGTGTATCCAGATATTAGTCTCCTGTAAAGTAGAACATGGGTGAGGGGAAGATAGATGCTATGAACACAGGAAGGGAGGAATAATCTTTTTTATAGCATTGGTGTGTGTCAGACATAGACCACTACATATATATATATATATATATATATATATATATATATATATATATATATATTATTCCCTTAATACTAACTATATCCATATCCCTGCTTAACAGGAGGTATGTAGGAGGTGACAAGATGTACAGAATGGTATAGACATCCCGGATAATTTTGCTTCTTTGTAGTCACAATGGGTTTAACACATTTCTTGATATATGTATTTTATGAGCGACAACCTATTAATCTCCTTTCTGCACACTAATCAATAAGTAATATAGTTCCATTTTGTATCACCCAAAGGTGACATAATCCATGACAGACTGATAGTTTGTTAAGATGTCCAAGCAAAAATATGTCCTGTGTCTGAAATCCCATTCTGGTTCTCACACTCTAAAACTAACTCTAAGGCGCAAAGGGTATTGTCGCTGGCTCTGAAAAGTGCATACATGTTCAAATCCAACTAAAAGGTATACATCCGATCAAAAGGTTCCAAATGAACACAGTTCACAGTTCCAGGGAATGGTTCCCTTCCCCAGACTCCTTTTACTACTATGAAAAGTTTAAATAAAGAATAGTCAAGTTCCTTAGAACACAAGAGGATCACTCCCTCCTCTTGGTGTGTTCACATTTCTCATGGGAAATAGCCCCTTTACCCAGGCTTTTCTTCACCTTCATTATGATTCAAAATCCAACACCTGGTATATTCCCTTGCCAGGCTCTCCTTACATATTTAGAATAGTTCACAATCTCAAGGGCATGGATCTTCCTTGAGATTCTCCTTTCCACATGTCTAACTTGTGCACACTCTTGTGTTTGCCTGTTGTAATCTCCTGCCAGAACTTTCCTGCAATCTTTCAAACACTTCTCTTCACATGGTGTACTCTCCTGCCAGGACTTTACTTTACAAACATTTAGCTTCACCTGGTATACTCTCCTGCCAGGACTTTACTTTACAAATATTCAGCTTCACCTGGTATGCTGTCCTGCCAGGACTTTATGCTATGACATTTCCTTTTATCCATGAAATGAGATTAGCCCATCGCTTGCTTATCAACCCTTGTTTCATAGAGTTTGTTTCAATATTCACTTCCTCTTTCACAAAATGGTTCTTTGCCCCTTTCCCAAAAGCATTCACATTACTTTGCCCCACAAATAAGTTAGCTTCTTCATTGGTCTCACTTTGCATCTCTCGCTTTGATCCTATGGAGTGACATATATTGTCAAGGAACCCGGTACCCATACGTTTTCCCTCGGCTTACTGGTTACTTCCTTCATTCCTTTGCTTTGCTTCCCTTCAACTTTCTGGCTCGCGTGCATCCTGTTAGAGGCTCCACGCTATGAGTAACCCCCGAAAGAGCCTTCCCAGGAATAATTGTTTGTTTTGGTATTAACTAGCATAGAGCTGCACAATTACAGTTTAGGCTAATTGAACTCTCGCGTTGACCAAAGCTTAGAACATGTGTTTATTAGATTAGGATATCCCAGAGGGCTAAAGACTCTCAATGTGATAGAATGCCATCTAGGACAGTAGAATAGCTCAAACCTTTTACAATTGTATTACATAGAATTAAGCTGCTCATTGTGCTTCTGAAAGGGAAGTCTAGTGTTCAAACCCCCCTTTCATAAATCCACCATGCCAAAATAATAGTGAATAAATGTACCTTTACTGTGATAGCCAACAGGTGCCTCCAGCCCCAGCACAGCAGTGGCACACGGGTGGTTCAAAGGTAACACCTGCCTTCCTGACAGCTGTTAGAACAGGTAGGCCCTGCAGCCAGAGGTGACTTTTTAATCTTCTGCACCTCTGATCTATTTAATAATAACTGTGTTTCTTAGTCAGTCTGGTGGTATATACATCTGTAAATATGAGCCATGCCTGGTTGAGGCATGGTGACTGCCAAGAGCACATAATTGTACAACCAGAGTTATTTGCCATTACAATTGTGTCAGCATGGCCTAGCTATGCATGGCAAGACTGATGTATACTGGTGTCTGGCCTGACTGTCTCAGAGTCGGCTAGCATCCCCAACTCAACACTGCCACCTGGTCATCAGCTCCCTCGAGCTCCAAAACAATGCCACTGCATTACCTTGATGTCATTCTGCCAGCTGAACCTGATTACCACTCAAGGCAAGTCGCCACTTCTCCGTCCCTGGGGTTACCAAGTATTCCAGGGCCTCCAACCTTGACCCACAAGCCACCACTGTTACTGAACAACACTGCATTGCTGGGATTGTTTTCTGCCACCCCATGACCGAATCTAGGCATGGTGCCAAAAGCACTCAGACTCCCGACTTGACACCAAAATGCCTGGTTCAACATTTTGAGCCAGAAAAGCAATTACATAAGTTACCAATTTTTAGGACTAAGGTGACGTTTAAGCCTCCTTTCTACATGTTGTTATTCAAGATATATTCTTTTAACAATGAAAGGGTGCAGACGAAGGACACTGACACAAAGGTGGCATGATTGGGGCTAAAGATTTTTA